>NW_027253391.1:652216-697180 GCF_044704955.1 Pristiophorus japonicus
TGTGGGAGTGAGTGTGTCCCTGTGGGAGTGAGTGTGACGTGTTCCTGTGGGAGTGAGTGTGTCCCTGTGGGAGTGAGTGTGTCCCTGTGGGAGTGAGTGTGTCTCTGTGGGAGTGAGTGTGTCCCTGTGGGAGCGAGTGTGTCTCTGTGGGAGTGAGTGTGTTCCTGTGGGAGTGAGTGTGAGGTGTCCCTGTGGGAGTGAGTGTGTCCCTGTGGGAGTGAGTGTGTCTCTGTGGGAGTGAGTGTGTCCCTGTGGGAGTGAGTGTGTTCCTGTGGGAGTGAGTGTGTCCCTGTGGGAGTGAGTATGTCCCTGTGGGAGCGAGTGTGTTCCTGTGGGAGTGAATGTGACGTGTCCCTGTGGGAGTGAGTGTGAGGTGTCCCTGTGGGAGTGAGTGTGTCCCTGTGGGAGCGAGTGTGTCCCTGTGGGAGTGAGTGTGTCCCTGTGGAAGCGAGTGTGTCCCTGTGGGAGTAAGTGTGAGGTGTCCCTGTGGGAGTGAGTGTGTCCCTGTGGGAGTGAGTGTGACGTGTTCCTGTGGGAGTGAGTGTGTCCCTGTGGGAGTGAGTGTGAGGTGTCCCTGTGGGAGTGAGTGTGTCCCTGTGGGAGTGAGTGTGACGTGTCCCTGTGGGAGTGAGTGTGACGTGTTCCTGTGGGAGTGAGTGTGTCCCTGTGGGAGTGAGTGTGACGTGTTCCTGTGGGAGTGAGTGTGTCCCTGTGGGAGTGAGTGTGTCCCTGTGGGAGTGAGTGTGTTCCTGTGGGAGTGAGTGTGACGTGTTCCTGTGGGAGTGAGTGTGTCCCTGTGGGAGTGAGTGTGACGTGTTCCTGTGGGAGCGAGTGTGAGGTGTCCCTGTGGGAGTGAGTGTGTTCCTGTGGGAGCGAGTGTGTCCCTGTGGGAGTGAGTGTGTCCCTGTGGGAGTGAGTGTGTCCCTGTGGGAGCGAGTGTGAGGTGTCCCTGTGGGAGTGAGTGTGTTCCTGTGGGAGCGAGTGTGAGGTGTCTCTGTGGGAGTGAGTGTGACATGTTCCTGTGGGAGTGAGTGTGAGGTGTCTCTGTGGGAGTGAGTGTGAGGTGTCCCTGTGGGAGTGAGTGTGAGGTGTCCCTGTGGGAGTGAGTGTGAGGTGTCCCTGTGGGAGTGAGTGTGTCCCTGTGGGAGTGAGTGTGTCCCTGTGGGAGCGAGTGTGTCCCTGTGGGAGTGTGACGTGTTCCTGTGGGAGTGAGTGTGAGGTGTCTCTGTGGGAGTGAGTGTGAGGTGTCCCTGTGGGAGTGTGTGTGTCCCTGTGGGAGTGAGTGTGTTCCTGTGGGAGTGAGTGTGAGGTGTTCCTGTGGGAGTGAGTGTGAGGTGTCCCTGTGGGAGTGAGTGTGTCCCTGTGGGAGTGAGTGTGAGGTGTCCCTGTGGGAGTCAGTGTGTCTCTGTGGGAGTGAGTGTGTCCCTGTGGGAGTGAGTGTGTCTCTGTGGGAGTGAGTGTGTTCCTGTGGGAGTGAGTGTGTCCCTGTGGGAGCGAGTGTGTTCCTGTGGGAGTGAGTGTGTCTCTGTGGGAGTGAGTGTGTCCCTGTGGGAGCGAGTGTGTTCCTGTGGGAGTGAGTGTGAGGTGTGTCCCGGTGGGTTAGCTCACAGGCTGTTGCTATGTGAATGGCTAAGCCAGTCACGTGTTGTTCACAAGACTCAATAAAACCCGGCCAGTTGAGTACGGGTTCTCCACGATGAAGTGTGCTGTTGTGATCCGGCTGGATGAACTGGTGGGGTTCACTTTGATTGTTAAATGGCGGCAGATTAGGAAAAGGGGAGGTGCAATGAGACCTGGGTGTCATGGTACATCAGTCATTGAAGGTTGGCATGCAGGTACAGCAGGCGGTGAAGAAGGCAAATGGTATGTTGGCCTTCATAGCGAGGGGATTTGAGTATAGGAGCAGGGAGGTCTTACTGCAGTTGTACAGGGCCTTGGTGAGGCCTCACCTGGAATATTGTGTTCAGTTTTGGTCTCCTAATCTGAGGAAGGACATTCTTGCTATTGAGGGAGTGCAGCGAACGTTCACCAGACTGATTCCCGGGACGGCAGGACTGACATATGAGGAGAGACTGGATCGACTGGGCCTGTATTCATTGGAGTTTAGAAGGATGAGAGGGGATCTCATAGAAACATATAAAAGTCTGACGGGACTGGACAGGTTAGATGCAGGAAGAATGTTCCCGATGTTGGGGAAGTCCAGAACCAGAGGACACAGTCTAAGGATAAGGGGTAAGCCATTTGGGACCGAGATGAGGAGAAACTTCTTCACCCAGAGAGTTGTTAACCTGTGGAATTCCCTGCCGCAGAGAGTTGTTGAGGCCAGTTCGTTGGATATATTCAAGAGGGAGTTAGATGTGGCCCTTACGGCTAAAGGGATCAAGGGGTATGGAGAGAAAGCAGGAAAGGGGTACTGAGGGAATGATCAGCCATGATCTTATTGAATGGCGGTGCAGGCTCGAAGGGCCAAATGGCCTACTCCTGCACCTATTTTCTATGTTTCTATGAAACGTGTCGGATTGTGAGGGGGATTGACAGGGTGGATGCAGGGAGGGTGTTTCCCCCCCCCGGGGCTGGGGAGTCTAGAACCAGGGGTCACACAGTCTCAGGATAAGGGCTCGGCTATTTAGGACTGAGATGAGGAGGAATTTCTTCACTCAGAGGGAGGTGAATCTTTGGAACTCTCTGCCCCAGAGGGCTGTGGAGGCTCAGTCGTTGAGTATATTCAAGGCTGAGATCGATGGATTTTTGGGACTCGAGGGGAATCGAGGGATCGGGCGGGGAAGTGGAGTTGAGGTCGATGATAAGCAGCGATCTGATTGGATGGCGGAGCGGGCTCGAGGGGCCGAATGGCCGACTCGTCTTGCTTATGTCTACGATTCTTTTCGAGAACGAGAAAATCTTTTGTTCCCGATAAAGTTTCGAGCGAGCGGAGCTATCCCTGTTAACTCTCGAGGTCGGGGCTGGAGGTTTAATCCCCGATTAAAGCCTCACCATCCGTGGCGACAGACAATCTGGAACATTCTGGCCCATCCCCCGCACCCTCCCTCCGCCCGCTAACTGTGGAACTCAGCTTTTCTCCCGCCCCGTCACCCGCTCAGGACGTCCCAAAGCCTCACAGCCAATGGCGTACTATCGGAGTGCGTTCACTGTTGTATTGTGGGAAACGCCAGTTTGCGCACAGCAAGATCCCACACACAGCGATGTGATAATGACCCGGATTGTCTGTTTTAGTGATGTTGGTCGAGGGATAAATATTGGCCCCAGGACACCGGGGAGAACTCCCCCTGCTCTTCTTCCAATAGTGGCTCCGGGATCTTTTACATCCACCCGAGAGGGCAGACGGGGCCTCGGTTTAATGTCTCATCCCGAAATACAGCCCCTCCGACAGTGCGGCACTCCCTCAGTACTGCCCCTCCGACAGTGCGGGGCTCCCTCAGTACTGCCCCTCCGACAGTGCGGGGCTCCCTCAGTACCACCCCTCCGACAGTGCGGGGCTCCCTCAGTACTGCCCCTCCGACAGTGCGGGGCTCCCTCAGTACCGCCCCTCCGACAGTGCGGCGCTCCCTCAGTACTGCCCTTCCGACAGTGCTCCGACAGTGCGGCGCTCCCTCAGTACTGCCCCTCTGACAGTGCGGCACTCCCTCAGTACTGCCCCTCCGACAGTGCGGCGCTCCCTCAGTACTGCCCCTCCGACAGTGCGGCGCTCCCTCAGTACTACCCCTCCGACAGTGCGGCGCTCCCTCAGTACTGCCCCTCCGACAGTGCGGCGCTCCCTCAGTACTGCCCCTCCGACAGTGCGGCGCTCCCTCAGTACTGCCCCTCCAACAGTGCGGCGCTCCCTCAGTACCGCCCCTCCGACAGTGCGGCGCTCCCTCAGTACCGCCCCTCCAACAGCGCAGTGCGGTGCTCCCTCAGTACCGCCCCTCCAACAGTGCGGCGCTCCCTCAGTACCGCCCCTCCGACAGTGCGGTGCTCCCTCAGTACTGTCCCTCCGACAGCGCAGTACGGCACTCCCTCAGTACCGGCCCTCCAACAGTACAGCGCTCCCTCAGTACTGCCCCTCCGACAGTGCGGCGCTCCCTCAGTACCGCCCCTCCGACAGTGCGGCACTCCCTCAGTACCGCCCCTCCGACAGTGCGGCGCTCCTTCAGTACCGCCCCTCCAACAGTGCGGTGCTCCCTCAGTACCGCCCCTCCGACAGTGCGGTGCTCCCTCAGTACCGCCCCTCCGACAGTGCGGCGCTCCTTCAGTCCCGGCCCTCCGACAGTGCGGCGCTCCTTCAGTACCGCCCCTCCGACAGTGCGGTGCTCCCTCAGTCCCGGCCCTCCGACAGTGCGGCGCTCCCTCAGTACCGCCCCTCCGACAGCGCAGTGCGGCGCTCCCTCGGTACTGGCACCGCTGGGTGAGCTCAGGTGGCTCGTCACGACCTGGGGCAGTGAGGTTTGGGGAGTGGGTGGGGGACGAGAGGGGAGCGCGACAGTTTGCCTCAGCACCCCGTGGCGAGTGAGGAGTAAAAATATTAATCGTGGGTAGCGGTCCAGCTCCATGTCGCCATGTGGTGCTAGCCCGTCCTACGCTCGCCAGCTGGGAGGGGCAAGCACGGGGGCTGCGACGCCTTCATAGTCAAATAGCCTGCCACTGTCTCGGCTCAACATGCCACTGTCCCTGCTCCCCAAGCACGAGGGCAGCGACGCCCGCCACAGTCAAATAGTCTGCCGCTCTCCCCGCACATTCGGTATGTCGCTGTGACGCCCTGCACAGTCAAATAGCGAGTGGGGGCGGGGCAGTATTTTCGGGAGCTGTGAATGTACATCTGACCCAATCAGCAGCCACCCCCCTCCCCCGTCCCGCCGCCCGCCCGCTCACTCACGGTCCCGTTTGCCACCCTCCTCGTCCTCCCCCTCGTCCTCGTCCTCAAGCTCGATATCCTCGGCCTGCGTGATCCAATCCAAGTAACCCTTCAGATCCTCCTCCAACTGTTGCTTCTCCCTCAGCTTCTGGAAGTCACCGCGGGCTTTGGCTTTCTCTCGCTCCTTGGAGAACTCCCTGCAGCGGGGTGGGGTGGGTGGGGCGGGGTACAGGATGGGATTCGGTTACACCCCTACACACCCACCTGACATCCCTCCCTCCCCCTCCCTCCCTGCACTCCCCCAGGGGGCAAGAAAAATATTTCAACCGGGCATTGTGATGCCCCCCACAGTCAAAGAGCCTGCCGCCCTCCCCACTCCTCGTCGCACATCCGTTGTAGAGTGATGCGACACCTCCCACAGTCAAATAGTCAGCCGCTGTCAGGGCTCAGATTTCCCCGGGCGCCGTGCTCCCTGTGGCCCGCACCGCGCGCACTATGGCGGGCTGTGACGCTGACCGACTGGTGGACCGTGGAAGCCATCACCGTGCAGCCAGCTTCCTCCGCCCCCACCCCTTCACTGGGTTTGCGGAACCTGAATGGGGTGTCAGGGGAACCCTCCCCCCCCACGGCAGCCTCCGGCGGGGCGGGGTGCGGGGGCTGGAGGGGGCCCTGCCAAACCCTGGCTGTGACTTACCCGCTCAGCACGCCCAAGACCAGATTGAGCACAAAGAACGAGCCAAAGATCACCAGGCTGACGAAATAGACCCAGGGCAGCTCGTAGCCCATGGCATCCTGCATCTGCGGAGAGGGAGAGAGAGAGAGAGCAGATTGAGGGTGCAAGGCACACGAGGGAGGGGAGGAAAAAAGAAAGGGAGGGAGTACGAACATGAGAAACAGGAGCAGGAGTCGGCCATTCGGCCCCTCGAACCTGCTCCGCCATCCAATCAGATCACGGCTGATCATCGACCTCAACTCCCAAATGGCCGACTCCTGCTCCTGTTTTTTCTGTTCTAAACAGGTCGGGGGTCGGGGGTCGGGGTCAGGGTCGGGGGTCGAGCCTCTCACCCAGTACAGTACGTCGGTCCAGCCCTCCATGGTGATGCACTGGAAGACAGTGAGCATGGCGAAGAAGAAGTTGTCGAAGTTGGTGATGCCCCCATTGGGGCCCTCCCAGCGTCCCCGACACTCGGTGCCATTCACCGTACACTGCCGCCCGTGGCCGGAGAACGCACACGGCAACGGCTCCTCCTCCACCAGCAGATCTGTAGAGACACGGGGGGGTCGGGGTCAGGGGGCTTCAGGTACCGCGAGAGACGGGAGAAGCCGGGGTCGTTACCGGGGAGACGGGAGAAGCCAGGGTCGTTACCGGGAGAGATGGGAGAAGCCGGGGTCGTTACCGCGAGAGACGGGAGAAGCCGGGGTCGTTACCGGGGAGACGGGAGAAGCCGGGGTCGTTACCGGGGAGGCGGGAGAAGCCGGGGTCGTTACCGCGAGAGACGGGAGAAGCCGGGGTCGTTACCGGGGAGACGGGAGAAGCCAGGGTCGTTACCAGGAGAGATGGGAGAAGCCGGGGTCGTTACCGGGGAGACGGGAGAAGCCGGGGTGGTTACCGGGGGAAACGGGAGAAGCCGGGGTCGTTACCGCGAGAGACGGGAGAAGCCGGGGTCGTTACTGTGAGAGACGGGAGAAGCCGGGGTCATTACCGGGGAGACGGGAGAAGCCGGGGTCGTTACTGGGAGAAGCCGGGGTCGTTACCGCGAGAGACGGGAGAAGCCGGGGTCGTTACCGGGGGAGACGGGAGAAGCCAGGGTCGTTACCAGGAGAGACGGGAGAAGCCGGGGTCGTTACCGGGGAGATGGGAGAAGCCGGGGTCGTTACCGGGGAGATGGGAGAAGCCGGGGTCGTTACCGGGGAGACGGGAGAAGCCGGGGTCGTTACCGGGGAGATGGGAGAAGCCGGGGTCGTTACCAGGAGAGATGGGAGAAGCCGGGGTCGTTACCGCGAGAGACGGGAGAAGCTGGTGTCGTTACCAGGAGAGATGGGAGAAGCCAGGGTCGTTACTGGGAGAGACTGGAAAAGCCGGGATTATTAAAATAGGGTGGCTAGGGAAGGACCTGTTTCCCTTAGTGGACGGGTCAATAACCAGGTGGCACAGATTTAAAGTAAATGGTAGAATGATAAAACAAGACTTGCATTTATATAGCGCCTTTCACAACCATTGGGAGCCTCAAACCGTCTCACAGCCAATTAAGTACATTTGGAGCGTAGTCACTGTTGTATTGTGGGAAACGGCAGTTTGTGCACAGCAAGCTCCCACACACAGCGATGTGATAATGACCCGGATCGTCTGTTTTAGTGATGTTGGTCGAGGGATAAATATTGGCCCCAGGACACTGGGAAGAAGTCCCCCTGCTGTTCCTCGAAAATAGGAGAACGATTGGAGGGGGTTTGAGGGGAAATGTCTTCACCCAGAGGGTGGTGAGGGTCTGGGGAGGAACTCACGGCCTGAAAGGGGGGTAGAGGCAGAAACCCTCACCACATTTGGACGTGTGCTCGAAGTGCCGTAACCCACAGGGCTACGGACCCAGAGCGGGAAAGTGGGATTAGGCTGGGATGGCTCTTGGTCAGCCAGCGCAACGTGAACACGATGGGCCGAATGGGCTTCTCCCACGCTGTAATTTTCTCTGATCGTAGCTGATGGAGGTGTGGGGTTCGGTGATGTAACCCAAGACACAAACTCACCCTGGCCAATATAATAACAGCTCTTGTGTAACCTCCCGATGAACAGCTCCAGTCCGATGATGGCATAAATGATGATAACGAAGAGCACAAGGAGGGCGATGTGTAACAGGGGCACCATGGCTTTCATAATGGAGTTCAGCACGATCTGTAAACCTGCAGGTACACAATCAGATAAAGCTCCCTCTGCACTGTCCCATCAAACACTCCCAGGGCAGGTACAGGGGGTGAGATACAGAGTAAAGCTCCCTCTACACTGTCCCATCAAACACTCCCAGGGCAGGTACAGGGGGTTAGATACAGAGTAAAGCTCCCTCTACACTGTCCCATCAAACATTCCCAGGGCAGGTACAGGGGGTTAGATACAGAGTAAAGCTCTCTCTACACTGTCCCATCAAACACTCCCAGGGCAGGTACAGGGAGTTAGATACAGAGTAAAGCTCCCTCTACACTGTCCCATCAAACACTCCCAGGGCAGGTACAGGGGGTGACGTTGCCCCCAAGCCACCCCGCCCCCCCCCCCATCTCCCGGGGCTGTGACCTCGTTTCCCATCCCCGGTCGATGACCTCACCGCCATGATGCTGCAACAATCGCGGGGCGCGTTGAACCCTCTCCGAGCCCTGGTGGGGGGGAGGGGGGGCATTGAGGCTGCCACGCCCACGGGGGCCGAAACACTTTCGCACACGAACATCGCCGCTGTCGGCACAAAGCGAGGCCCGAGCTATACCGGACTGAACCCCGAGCTATACCAGACTGAACCCCGAGCTATACCAGACTGACCCCGAGCTATACCAGACTGAACCCCGAGCTATACCAGACTGAACCCCGAGCTATACCAGACTGACCCCGAGCTATACCGGACTGAACCCCGTGCTATACCAGACTGAACCCCGAGCTATACCAGACTGACCCCGAGCTATACCGGACTGAACCCCGAGCTATACCAGACTGACCCCGAGCTATACCAGACTGACCCCGAGCTATACCGGACTGAACCCCGTGCTATACCAGACTGAACCCCGAGCTATACCGGACTGAACCCCGAGCTATACCAGACTGAACCCCGAGCTATACCAGACTGACCCCGAGCTATACCAGACTGAACCCCGTGCTATACCGGGGACTGAGCCCCGAGCTATACCAGACTGAGCCCGAGCTATACCAGACTGACCCCGAGCTATACCGGACTGAACCCCGAGCTATACCGGACTGAACCCCGAGCTATACCAGACTGAGCCCCGAGCTATACCAGACTGAGCCCCGAGCTATACCAGACTGACCCCGAGCTATACCAGACTGAGCCCCGAGCTATACCAGACTGACCCCGAGCTATACCAGACTGAGCCCCGAGCTATACCGGACTAAACACCCCGAGCTATACCGGACTGACCCCGAGCTATACCAGACTGACCCCGAGCTATACCAGACTGAGCCCCGAGCTATACCAGACTGAGCCCCGAGATATACCAGACTGAACCCCGAGCTATACCGGACTGAACCCCGAGCTATACCGGACTGACCCCGAGCTATACCGGACTGACCCCGAGCTATACCGGACTGAACCCCGAGCTATACCAGACTGAGCCCCGAGCTATACCGGACTGAGCCCCGAGCTATACCAGACTGAGCCCCGAGCTATACCGGACTGACCCCGAGCTATACCGGACTAAACACCCCGAGCTATACCGGACTGAACCCCCGAGCTATACCGGACTGACCCCGAGCTATACCGGACTAAACACCCCGAGCTATACCGGACTGAACCCCGAGCTATACCGGACTGAGCCCTGAGCTATACCGGACTGAACCTCCGAGCTATACCGGACTGAACCCCGAGCTATACCGGACTGCCCCCGAGCTATACCGGACTGAACCCCGAGCTATACCTGACTGAGCCCCGAGCTATACCAGACTGAACCCCGAGCTATACCAGACTGAACCCCGAGCTATACCAGACTGAGCCCCGAGCTATACCAGACTGAACCCCGAGCTATAACGGACCGAACCCCGAGCTATACCAGACTGAGCCCCGAGCTATACCAGACTGAACCCCGAGCTATACCGGACTGACCCCGAGCTATACCGGACTGAACCCCGAGCTATACCGGACTGAACCCCAAGCTATACCGGACTGACCCCGAGCTATACCGGACTGAACCCCGAGCTATACCGGACTGACCCCGAGCTATACCAGACTGAACCCCGAGCTATACCGGACTGAACCCCGAGCGATACCAGACTGACCCCGAGCTATACCGGACTGACCCCGAGCTATACCGGACTGAACCCCGAGCTATACCAGACTGAGCCCCGAGCTATACCAGACTGAGCCCCGAGCTATACCAGACTGAACCCTGAGCTATACCAGACTGAGCCCCGAGCTATACCAGACTGAACCCCGAGCTATACCGGACTGAACCCCGAGCTATACCGGACTGAGCCCCGAGCTATACCGGACTGAACCCCCGAGCTATACCGGACTGAACCCCGAGCTATACCGGATTGACCCCGAGCTATACCGGACTGACCCCGAGCTATACCGGACTGAACCCCGTGCTATACCGGGGACTGACCCCGAGCTATACCGGACTGACCCCGAGCTATACCGGACTGAACCCCGAGCTATACCGGACTGATTCCGAGCTATACCAGGCTGACCCCGAGCTATACCGGACTGACCCCGAGCTATACCAGACTGACCCCGAGCTATACCGGACTGAGCCCCGAGCTATACCGGACTGACCCCAAGCTATACCGGACTAAACCCCGAGCTATACCGGACTAAACCCCGAGCTATACCGGACTGAACCCCAAGCTATACCGGACTGACCCCGAGCTATACCGGATTGACCCCGAGCTATACCGGACTGAACCCCGAGCTATATTGGACTGAGCCCGAGCTATACCGGACTGACCCCGAGCTATACCGGACTGAGCCCCGAGCTATACCGGACTGAGCCCCGAGCTATACCGGACTGACCCCGAGCTATACCGGACTGACCCCGAGCTATAGCGGACTGAACCCCGAGCTATACCGGATTGAGCCCGAGCTATGCCGGACTGAGCCCGAGCTATACCAGACTGAACGCCCGAGCTATACCGGACTGACCCCGAGCTATACCGGACTGAAACCCGAGCTATACGGACTGACCCCGAGCTATACCGGACTGAACCCCGAGCTATACCGGACTGACCCCGAGCTATACCGGACTGACCCCGAGCTATACCGGACTGAACCCCCGAGCTATACCGGACTGCACCCCTCGAGCTATACCAGACTGACCCCGAGCTATACCGGACTAAACCCCGAGCTATACCGGACTGACCCCGAGCTATACCGGATTGACCCCGAACTATACCGGACTGAACCCCGCGAGCTATAACGGACTGAACCACCCCGAGCTATAACGGACTGAACCCCCCCGAGCTATACCGGACTGACCCCGAGCTATACTGGACTGAACCCCGAGCTATAGCGGACTGAACCCCGAGCTATAGCGGACTGAACCCCGAGCTATACTGGACTGACCCCGAGCCATACCGGACTGACCACGATCTATACCGGACTGACCCCGAACTATACCGGACTGACCCCGAGCTATACTGGACTGAACCCCGAGCTATAGCGGACTGAACCCCGAGCTATACCGGATTGACCCCGAGCTATACTGGACTGAACCCTGAGCTATACCGGACTGAACCCCCGAGCTATACCGGACTGCACCCCCCGAGCTATACCAGACTGAACCCCGAGCTATACTGGACTGAACCCCCGAGCTATACCGGACTGCACCCCCCGAGCTATACCGGACTGACCCCGAGCTATACCGGACTGTACCCCCAAGCTATACCGGACTGACCCCGAGCTATACCGGACTGAACCCCCCGAGCTATATCGGACTGACCCCCGAGCTATACCGGACTGAACCCCCGTGCTATACCGGACTGAATCCCGAGCTATACCGGACTGACCCCCAAGCTATACCAGACTGACCCCGAGCTATACCGGACTGAAGCCTGAGCTATACCGGACTGACCCCGAGCTATACCGGACTGACCCCGAGCTATACCGGACTGACCCCGAGCTATACCGGACTGACCCCGAGCTATATTGGACTGACCCCGAGCTATACCGGACTGACCCCAAGCTATACCGGACTGACCCCGAGCTATACCGGACTGACCTCCCGAGCTATACCGGACTGAGCTCCAGAGCTATACCGGACTGACCCCGAGCTATACCAGACTGACCCCGAGCTATACCGGACTGACCCCGAGCTATACCGGACTGACCCCGAGCTATACCGGACTGACCCCGAGCTATATTGGACTGACCCCGAGCTATACCGGACTGACCCTGAGCTATACCGGACTGACCCTGAGCTATATTGGACTGAGCTCCCGAGCTATACCGGACTGACCCCGAGCTATATTGGACTGACCCCGAGCTATACCGGACTGACCCCGAGCGATACCGGACTGACCCTGAGCTATACCGGACTGACCCCGAGCTGTATTGGACTGACCCCGAGCTATACCGGACTGACCCTGAGCTATACCGGACTGACCCCGAGCTATACCGGACTGACCCCGAGCTATACCGGACTGACCCCGAGCTATACCGGACTGACCCCGAGCTATACCGGACTGACCCTGAGCTATACCGGACTGACCCCGAGCTATACCGGACTGACCCCGAGCTATACCGGACTGACCCCGAGCTATACCGGACTGACCCCGAGCTATACCGGACTGACCCCGAACTATACCGGACTGACCCCGAGCTATACCGGACTGACCCCGAGCTATACCGGACTGACCCCGAGCTATACCGGACTGACCCCGAGCTGTCCGGTCCGCGGTACTCACTGGGGACGCCGGACACGAGGCGCAGCGGACGCAGGACGCGGAACGCTCGCAGCGCCTTCACGTCAAAGCCCCCGGCCTTCCCTGCGTTGTGGTGATTGGTGCCCGACTTGTGGGTCACTGTTTCCAGGATCACACTGAAGAGGCTGCACAGGGCGAAGAGGGGAATGTGGAGGGGGAGAGGGGGGAGGGGTAGAGTGGGAGAGGAGGAGGAGAGGGAGAAGGGGAGAGGGGGAAAGAGGGAGGGCGAGAGAGGGAGAGGGGGAGAGAGGGAGAGGGGGAGGGGAGAGAGGTGGGAGGGGGAGAGGGGGAGAGAGGGAGGGGGTGAGAGGGAGGGGGAAAGAGAGAGGGGGGAAGGGGGAGAGGTGGGAGGGGGAGAGGGGGAGAGAGGGAGGGGGAGAGGGGGAGAGAGGGAGGGGGAGAGAGGGAGAGGGGGAGGGGCGAGAGGTGGAAAGGGGGAGAGAGGGAGGGGGTGAGGGGAGAGAGGGTATGGGGAGAGGGGGAAAGGATGAGGAACACATGGAACATTGATCAGCGATGCTGTCAGGTCGCTCTCAGTCACCAAACCCACCGCGACACCGTGTCCGAGCTACAACACGACATGACACGACACATCCTGTCCCCTCCCCCACGCCCCCCCCCCACACACTACCCCCCTCACACATCCCCCCACACACACCCCCCCACACACACTCCCCCCTCACACATCCCCCCACACACTCCCCGCCCACACATCCCCCCCCACACACCCCCCACACACACTCCCCCCTCACACATCCCCCACACACTCCCCCCCCACACATCCCCCCCCACACACACCCCCCCACACACACTACCCCCCTCACACATCCCCCCACACACACACTCCCCCCCCACACATCCCCCCCCACACACCCCCCCCCACACACTACCCCCCTCACACATCCCCCCACACACTACCCCCCTCACACATCCCCCCACACACTACCCCCCTCACACATCCCCCCTCACACATCCCCCCACACACTACCCCCCTCACACATCCCCCCACACACTACCCCCCTCACACATCCCCCCACACACTACCCCCCTCACACATCCCCCCTCACACATCCCCCCACACACTACCCCCCTCACACATCCCCCCTCACACATCCCCCCCACACACACAGCCCCCCACACACACTACCCCCCTCACACATCCCCCCACACACATCCCCCCACACACTACCCCCCTCACACATCCCCCCTCACACATCCCCCCACACACACACCCCCCCACACACACTCCCCCCTCACACATCCCCCCACACACTCCCCGCCCACACATCCCCCCCCACACACCCCCCACACACACTCCCCCCTCACACATCCCCCCACACACTCCCCCCCACACATCCCCCCCCACACACACCCCCCCACACACACTACCCCCCTCACACATCCCCCCACACACACACTCCCCCCCCACACATCCCCCCCCACACCCCCCCCCCCACACACTACCCCCCTCACACATCCCCCCACACACTACCCCCCTCACACATCCCCCCACACACTATCCCCCTCACACATCCCCCCTCACACATCCCCCACACACACATCCCCCCACACACTACCCCCCTCACACATCCCCCCTCACACATCCCCCCACACACACTCCCCCCCCACACATCCCCCCCCACACACCCCCCCCACACACACTCCCCCTCACACATCTCCCCACACACTACCCCCCTCACACACCCCCCCCTCACACCCCCCACACACACTCCCCCCTCATACATCCCCCCACACATCCCCCCACACACTCCCCCCTCACACTCCCCCCTCACACATCCCCCCACACACTACCCCCCTCACACATCCCCCCTCACACACCCCCCCACACACACTCCCCCCTCACACATCCCCCACACACACTCCTCCCACACACACACCCCCCACACACACTCCCCCCTCACACATCCCCCCACACACCCCCCCACACACTCCCCTCACACACTCCCCCCTCACACACTCCCCCTCACACATCCCCCCACACACTCCCCCCTCACACATCCCCCCACACACTACCCCCTCACACATCCCCCACACACGACCCCCCTCACACATCCCCCCTCACACATCCCCCCACACACACAGCCCCCCACACACACTACCCCCCTCACACATCCCCCCACACACACACACTCCCCCCCACACATCCCCCCCACACACCCCCCCACACACACTCCCCCTCACACATCTCCCCACACACTACCCCCCCTCACACACCCCCCCACACACCCCCCACACACACTCCCCCCTCATACATCCCCCCACACATCCCCCCACACACTCCCCCCTCACACTCCCCCCTCACACATCCCCCCACACACATCCCCCCTCACACATCCCCCCTCACACACCCCCCCACACACACTCCCCCCATACACATCCCCCACACACACTCCTCCCACACACACACCCCCCACACACACTCCCCCCTCACACATCCCCCCACACACACCCCCCCACGCACTCCCCCCTCACACACTCCCCCCTCACCATCCCCCCACACACTCCCCCCTCACACATCCCCCCACACACATCCTCCCTCCCACACTCCCCCCTCCCACACTCCCCCCCCACACCCCCCCCCCACACACACTCCCCCCTCACACATCCCCCCACACACATCCCCCCTCACACACTCCCCCTTCCCACACTCCCCCCTCCCACACTCCCCCCCCTACACACACCCCCCCACACACTCCCCCCACACACACTTCCCCCCTCATACTCCCCCCTCCCACACTCCCCCCTCTCACACTCCCCCCTCCCACACTCCCCCCTCCCACACACCCCCCCCCCACACACCCCCCACACCGCCCCCCTCACACTCCCCCCTCCCACACTCCCCCCCCCCACACACACTCCCCCCTCACACATTCTCCCCACACACACCCCCCCTCACACACTACCCCCCTCACACATCCCCCCACACACACCCCCCACACACACACTCCCCCCCTCACACTCCCACCCCCCACACACACTCCCCCCCACACACACCCCCCCCCTCACACTCCCACCCCCCACGCACACTCCCCCCCACACACACTCCCCCCCTCACACCCCCCCCACACACTCTCCCCCCTCACACCCTCCCCCCACACACTCCCCCCACCACACACTCCCCCCCTCACACACCCCCCCCCACACACCCCCCACACACTCCCCTCTCACACCCCCCCCCCCACACACACTCCTCCCCTCACACTCCCCCCCCCCACACACACACCCCCCTCACCCCCCCCCACACACACTCTCCCCTCACACATCCCCCCACACACACCCCCCCCACACACACTCCCCCCACACACATCCCCCCACACACACCCCCCCCACACACACTCCCCCCTCACACATCCCTCCCCACACACCACCCCCCACACACATCCGCCCACACACATCCCCCCTCACACACCCCCCCTCCCACACTCCCCCCTCCCACACTCCCCCCCCACTACACACACCCCCCCACACACTCCCCCCACACACACTCCCCCCCTTCACACACTCCCCCCCTCACACTCCCCCCTCCCACACTCCCCCCTCTCACACTCCCCCCCCCACTCGCGCCCAGCTCCTAGAAAAGGAAAGGACGACCTCTCAACTGAAAGAATGAAAGTACATCCTAAGACTGAGAAAAGAATCCGTAAGGTAGTAAAGCAACGAGAGAAGGTAGGAGATCCCACTGTGCCGCCCGGCTCGCCGGCGGACACTGTAATTAAAGAAACAGGAGACGACAGATACGCGGTAACGTTTAGTAGCGATTTGTACGGTTGGTCTGATGGGGATTGGCCATATGGAGGAAGTTTTAAATAAAAAGAAAGAGGAGGAGGGTAAGGAGAAGCCCCCTCCCTCTTACAGCCCCCCCGAGTGGCCCGGTTTTGACCGCTTCCCCTGTCGGCTTATATCCCCGTCTTCCAACCACCGAGCCAGATGATTGACAGGAGATTATAGAAATAGTGGCCGCTCAGCTGGATAAGACAGGCCGATTCCTCCACTACCCCCACGACACAAGCCCCCGTGTAATGATCAGAACAACGGCTGTCCTAAAGCCCTGGACACCGGGTGAAGCTCGGGATATGATATCAGCTGCCCCTAATCCTGTTAAGAAGCCAGTAGCCTTTCACAACTGGCTTGAGCAAACCTGTACCATTTATTAAAGGGAGCTAAAAAGCATGGAGATATAGGGGAAGTCACCCGCTGCTTGCAGAAAGCAGAAGAATAGATTTTGCAGGCAGATGGAAAAATAGTTGGGACGAGCATGCAGGAATACCAATGGATCAAAATGAACCTTTGGCAGTGCAAACCTTGTTAAATTGTATGTTGCCACAACAAGCAAGAACGTACAAAATAAGGGTTTTGGACTGGCAAGGAAAAAGTTGGAAAGAGACAGTTACAGTACTGGCTAACATGGATAGAGAGGGACTATTTACCTATAAGGAAAATATGGCTAAAACAGGTCAGTAAATCAGCAAAAGGGATGAGGACAGGCACAGAATAATCAGCATAGGGATGCCCCGGAGGCTTAGTGGTACAGGCGGCAGCCCTCCGCTTATCGGCAGACATAGAAGAAAACCCTCTGGCAGTAGTAAAAGTAGGAGACATTATGTAAAGTTCCTGGTGGATACCGGTGCTACTATGTCTTCTGTACCATCCTCTGTGGGATTATCTGTAAGCAACACCACCGTCTTAAGTATGGGTGTGGCCGATATCCCCATGAAAGAATTTTTATCTGAACCTACCAAATTGATAATTGAAGGACAATCAGTTAATGATGAGACTTTGATAGTCTCTAAAACAACACCACTCCCTTTATTGGGAAGACAGACTGTGCAAACTAGGAGCCACAATTTATTGCACAAAGGAAGGAATGTACATGGAGCTCCCTCCAAATAATATTCATCAGTTCTTTAATGGGATTAAAGAAGAGAAAAGGGAGGATAACAAAGAAAAGGCTACCCTCTATTGTTGGCAATTGAATGGCAACTTCTATTCCCCCTTGATACATGAAGTTATACAAAACTTAAAAGCTAAATTTGACTCTAATACTGAAGAATTGATGTATATAATTTTGACAAGCTTTGAGACAGTTCAGCTTCACTGTACAGCCTGGTACACTCGCCAAAAAGCTGAAACTTACCAGTGTTTGGTACAATCCTTTTTAAATAAAGAAGAAATAGTAGAAGCTATGCCCCGCATTTATTTTGGACCAGAAGGATTGGGGGTAGCCATCGATTTGACACCCTTACAGCAACAGCGGTTTAGAGAAGCGAACTCGACACCCCATCTGACCTTGGCTGTAAAACCGCCAGCGAAACCTAAAGATATGGGTCCGATGATTGTAGGAATAGAAAGAGAAAAACAGCAACACGGCTATCAACCTTGGGCAGTAATAAAATTGCAAAATGTTCAGATAGACTTTCTCACCCACAACAGGGAGATTCTCCAGTGGAAAGGTAAAAGTCAGGCCTCCACTTTTGAAAAACAGCAACCCCGGAACAACCAAGCCCTAAGCTGCCAATGGCATTGAATCAAGTATCTTCTGAACTTTGGGCAAAGCATAAGAATCATGTTGGGCAAGTACATTCTGCAGTACCCCATCGGGTACAATTGATAAAGAACGCCGTGTTACCAAGCATTAGGCAGTACAGACTGCTTCCAGAGGCAGAAAATGGGACAGAGCCAGTTATTTCTGCATTGTTGGAACAAGGAGTTTTAGAAAAGACACAGAGCCCGTGTAACACTCCGATACTGCCCATACCAAAGGTTAATAGGCCGAATGAATGGAGATTTGTGCAAGATCTGAGAGCTATTAATAAGATAGTAGTCCTATCACCCCTGTGGTACCGGACACCAACATTATACTATCGGCTATACCACCAACAGCAACTGTCTTTACTGTGGTAGATCTGTGTTCAGCTTTTTACTCTATCCCGTTAAATCAAGAAAGTCAGTATCTGTTTGCTTTCACCCACAAGAAGCAGCAGTACACATGGACCAGGTTGCCCCAAGGATACACCGAAAGCCCCGCAGTATTTGCAACAGCAGTACTAACCCAAGAACATGGTGGGGGAAATAGACCAGTTGCTTATTATTCGGTTTTGCTGCCTCCAGTAGTAAGGGGAATGCCAGCATGTCTACGTGCTGTAGCTGCTACTGCGGTCATGGTGGAGAAGTCGGTACCTATTGTTTTGGATCATCCATGTACTGTCATTACAGCCCATGCTGTGTTATTACTTTTGAATTCAGCGGCCACACAACACTTTACAGCGTCTCGAAGAACAGGTTGTGAAGTATTACTGCTGTCACACCCTAACTATACCTTTCAACGTACACCGGTAGTGAACCCAGCCACCTTTCTTCCTACTAAAGAAGTAGAGGATCCAGACCAGCATGATTGTCTGTTAACGGTGGAAGTAGCCACCTTACCAAGACCCGATTTGCTCACAGAGCCCATGGACAATCCTGATCTTATTCTCTATACGGATGGATCATCACATAGGCCGTCGGATGATTTGTTTTTGGCAGGCTATGCTATTGTAAATCCCCACGAAACTGTTGAAGCATTCGCCCTGCCTCCCGGAACCTCGGCTCAGGCTGCTGAATTGTTCGCCCTCACTAGAGCTTGTATAATAGCTAAAGACCATACTGCTAATATCTATACTGATTCTAGATATGCATTCGGTGTGGTCCATGATTTTGGACAACTGTGGAAAAACAGAGGCTTTATCACCTCTGGTGGAAAGCATATTAAGCACTCTCAACTGGTGCTTAATCTATTAGACGCCATTCAGTTGCCAAGTAAGGTAGCCGTTATCAAATGTGCAGCTCACACAACCGGTGAGGATGAAGTATCAGTAGGAAATAGGAGGGCTGACGAGGCAGCCAAACAGGCCACTTCGGCACAGGCAGACTGCCTTCAAGCAGTCTCAGTCTCCCCTCCACAGGTACTTGACATCCAACAACTTAAAACAGCCCAACAAGTTACCATGCAGGAAGGAAGAACTTGGGAAAACCAGGGTTGTATTTTAAAAAATGACATTTGCCCTAGATCTCTATTTTTGCCCCTGTCTCGCCTAGCACACGGTCAGGCTCACATGGGCAAAGGAGGGATGATACATGCTATTAATGCACAGTGGTATGCACCAGGAATAACAGTAGTAATTGAGAAAGTTGCTAGGACATGCCAAATTTGTCAGCAAAATAACAGAGGTAAAAAACCTGCTGGATATGATCATCTACCCCAACCAAGTATGCCCTTTGAAAATTTGCAAATTGACTTTGTCCACATGCCTCCAGTATCAGGTCTTAAGTATCTATTAGTCATAGTAGATATGTTCACAAGGTGGGTAGAAGCGTACGCCACTAGGAGAGACGATGCCCGAACAGTAGTAAAAATTCTATTTAAAGAAATAGTACCAAGATATGGGATACCTATGGGAATCAACAGTGACAGGGGAACCCACTTCACCGGAAAAATAGTGCAAACCCTTGCAGAAGCGTTAGGGTTCCAGTGGAAGTTACATATACCATATCAACCACAGTCCTCGGGAATGGTAGAGAGAGTAAATGGGATAATAAAATCTACCCTTACCAAGGTATGTCAGGAGACTGGACTGAAGTGGCCAGAAGCCTTACCATTAGTATTGTATACAATAAGAAATCAGAAAAACCGAAACACTGATTTAACACCACATGAAGCCTTATTGGGAAGACCAATGCCTACTGGCGTAAAACCACTACTGGCAGATGAAAAAATAGCATTAATTTGGAATGATGAAAAATCACTAAAGTATGCTCAGGCCATGTGTGAAATAGCAAGAAGTCTGCATGAACAAATAAAGCAGACACAGGTGCCCCGTCGGAAGGAAATGCACCTTTCAGACCTGGAGATCAAGTGTTCGTAAAAACATTAAATAAAAAATCCTTTTCTCCTAGGTGGAAAGGACCGTATCAGATAATTCTCACAACACGAACCGCGTTGAAGTTGGAAAAGCACCCGAACTGGGTGCATGCAACCCGCTGTAAATATTATTTCCCCGACGAATTACAGCCGAAGGAAAAGGCATTGAACCAGGACATACTACGGTCGCCCAACTAAGAAAACAGCCATCTTCTCGCTGAAGAACTGTACCTGCTCTTGTATTAAATATTTGGACTTGAAAATATTGCCCAAAATTCACGGACGAATATCAGAGCTCATTTGTGTGCCAGTTTGGGCCTTTATTATTTGGGTCACTGTTACTATCGTGTGGACGTGTTGTTATTGTAACGACTTATTTCAAGAGTGGGATAGAAACAAACAAGAAAGGGAAGATGGGAAGGGACTCTTGGAAAAATTTTAAATGGGCGATGGGTATACTGATCATTTTAGCAACAGGGAAATCCCGGCAGGAGGAAGAAGTCCTAAAAGAAGGAAGAGTATGGAAGGGAAATATGGTATGGGAAAGAAGTAATAGTATAAGGCAGCAAGGCAATTTTATATGCCCAGCAGGCCAAAGTTGTAAAGTAGGGAATTTTACGGCACGATGTGAGGCGTGTGGAATGAAGGAAGAAAGAGGGGAGTTCCAGTTTATATTGGGGAAAGGGTATCAGTTGTTCATAGAATTCCAGGCCGATGTGTGGATGAAGTGTACCTGGAGCACAAAGAAAAACAAGAGATGGGGGTACATAGGAGGGCTGGACGAGAGAAAAGACTTCCTCCGTTATTCATTTACAGGTATGGGAGATGGGCAGCGGATGTTGTTCATGAATAACACCCAGGTGAATGGAGGAAACCCATTTGTGGTAAAATGGTCAGTAAAAGAATCCGGCCACCCAGAAGACCGGGACCCGGGACATCTAAAAAGGATACTGACCACTTGCATCCCAGTGGTAAGATCCCCAGGTGTATTAAATCTAACAATACGAATTAAATATCCCCCAAAGAAAGAAGATGGTTGCCACACAACCAGTGTTAAGGTATCTTTTGAAAAAGAAAGACCCCAAAGAAAGAAACGGGATGTATTAGAGACTGTGTTAGGTGGAGTGGGAGCAGGAATAGGAGCATTGAACTCCATGGATATCGAGACCCTACAAAATAAAATCCAGGCCGTCGGGGGACTGGTAGGGGAAGATATAAAGATCAGAAATGCCTGGGATGAAGGATTACAACAATTACAGATATCAGGTTACGTCATAAACGAAATGACCTGGGAACAGAATGAAAGGATAGAGAAGGAAATAGAGAACCTAATGAAAGAACAACAGGGAGTAAACAAGTACACCCATTGCCTGTTTAAAGAAATGATCAGACAGCTATTAAGAGCCGAGTTAGAAAGGAAAATATTATCCTTCCATGCTAACACATGGGAAAGGTTGCTGGAAATTAACAAAAGAGATAAGCTTCTTAATTTAACCATTAGCCCTCAAAAAGATATACCAGTTGTAATTCAAAAAGATGTAACGTTACTGGAGAGATAGTAAGTATGACACGAAAAGAAATTTGGTGTCAGTTCCAAGTAATGCCCCAGCTGTTTGGACAGAACTTCTGGTACCCAGAATTTAAAGGAGATTGGGTCGATGAGAAGAATATGACACATCACCAGAGGGGATGTGCTAGGTGGCCATTCGGAATGGTATGTCCCTATCAGACCGCCATATACGAACCATGCTCACTGCAGCACTCCATTGGAGTATGTAAATGGGAATTAAAGCCAACAAATGACACTGATATTACGGAAATAGGACAGAATGAGATCTGTGTGACAGGAAATAAACCTGTCTATCTAGATGGAATTTTGTATAAACCCCCCATTAATAAATGCGTGAGAAGAGTCTACACCCTGTATGACCCTGAAGTAAAAAGAACTTATACCTTTGGGCAGTGGCAAAATGTAGAAAATTATCTGTCTGTGCACAAGATTGAACCCTTACCCCCTGTAATTAATTTGACCAAACTGCACAATTTGATACGTAATGACAAAAAAATTGAGGAAGCTCTGTCAAAGCAAGGCAGAGACATCCACCAATTTAGAGTCGAAATGAGTTACAAGAAGGGGACTAGTGAGAATCGCAGATGAAGTCACCTCTTTGACAGTACACCACGGGTGGGATGTGTTTACCGGATGGTCCCCAAAAGCTACAGCAGTACTGAAGCTTGCTATACACCCCATAGTAATCGTAGGTGTGGTTATGCTTGTATTATTAATAATCCTTTGCGGAATGTGGATAAAACTAAAACATTTAATTAGTCAAGTAATAGGCCTGCTCTCCGAAATAGAAAGAAAAGGTGTATGCATGAAAGGGAGGTTAAGTCGCTTAGACGAAAAGGTTGATGAAGACGATTATCTCAAAATGCAACCCTATCCTGAAGGGTATACACCCCCTTTTGCTCAAGAAGAGAATATAGGAAATTGTGTTGATCTAAAAAATAAAAAGATCAACAAGGAGGGAATTGTGGAAGAGAGAAACTATGAACACCTGGCTTAATTTAGAGGGAAGGGTTAAATTCTGTTTTTTGCTATGCTTAAAGAAATAATAAGACTAGAAAAATAGCCACGCTTTTTAGCCTTGAAACTTAGAGATGCAATTAAATGACCATCTGGTATTAAAAGGGAGTCTCCTTTTGATTCTGCTTATTAGACTGTGAACTGAGAAAAACTATGCAAGGACAGATAGAGTGTGCACCTCCTGAGACGGCCTTTGTACTCGCGGGACTAATGAATAAGATTCTTTTCTATTTCTGTATTCAATTTCTGTATAAAGATAAGTGCAATTTGCTTGTACGACAGAGTTTTGCCTTGGTGCGGTCCAAGCAGGCTCTCCGAGATATATCTTGCTTTTTAAAATAAATTCTCTCGAAGTGCAGTTCTGAAAGTCTCCGCCTGAGTTAATTTAAGCTAAATATTTCCTCGACACCCCTCCCTATCTCTGTAATCTCCTCCAGCCCCTACACCCTCCCTATCTCTGTAATCTCCTCCGGCCCTACACCCCTCCCTATCTCTGTAACCTCCTCCAGCCCCTACACCTCTCCCTATCTCTGTAATCTCCTCCGGCCCTACACCCCTCCCTATCTCTGTAACCTCCTCCAGCCCCTACACCCCTCCCTATCTCTGTAACCCCCTCCAGCCGCTACACCCCTCCCTATCTCTGTAACCCCCTCCAGCCCCCTACACCCCTCCCTATCTCTGTAACCCCCTCCAGCCCCCTACACCCCTCCCTATCTCTGTAACTCCTCCAGCCCCTACACCCTCCCTATCTCTGTAACCTCCTCCGGCCCCTACACCCTCCCTATCTCTGTAACCTCCTCCAGCCACTACACCCTCCCTATCTCTGTAACCTCCTCCGGCCCTACACCCCTCCCTATCTCTGTAACCTCCTCCGGCCCCTACACCCCTCCCTATCTCTGTAACCTCCTCCAGCCCCTACACCCCTCCCTATCTCTGTAACCTCCTCCAGCCCCTACACCCCTCCCTATCTCTGTAACCCCTCCAGCCCCTACACCCCTCCCTATCTCTGTAACCCCCTCCAGCCCCTACACCCCTCCCTATCTCTGTAACCTCCTCCAGCCCCTACACCCCTCCCTATCTCTGTAACCTCCTCCAGCCCCTACACCCCTCCCTATCTCTGTAACCTCCTCCGGCCCTACACCCTTCCTATCTCTGTAATCTCCTCCGGCCCTACACCCCTCCCTATCTCTGTAACCCCCTCCAGCCCCTACACCCCTCCCTATCTCTAACCCCCTCCAGCCCCGAGATCTCTGCACTCCTCTAATTCTGCCCCCCTGACCATCCCTGATTATAATCGCTCCACCATCGGTGGCCGTGCCTTCTGTTGCCTGGGCCCCAGGCTCTGGAACTCCCTCCCTAAACCTCTCCGCCTCTCTCTCCTATTTCAAGACGCTCCTTAAAAGCGACCTCTGTGACCCAGCTTTTGGTCGCCTGTCCCTAATATCTCGTCGTGTGGCTCGGGATCAGATATGTTTGATAATTGCTCCCTGTGCAGTGCCTTGGGATGATTCTCGACGTTGGATGGTAATTCTGTCCGTTCCCGCCTCTGTCGGCGACGGTAATGATTTCCGGGGTCTGGGACATTAGAGCGGGGTTTGTGGGGGGGTGGGGGTGAGGGGGCGCGGAGCACTATGGCCCGTGGAGAGGGGCTCACTGTTGTGCAACGCCCCCGGGTTCCGACACCGTCCACACATTGGTTTTGTGGGGGACGCGGAGCGCGGCATTGTGGGAGGGCCTGGGACAGCGGGCGGCCGGAGTTGTTGCGGCCGCAGAGAGAGAGAAGGAACGTCCGCCCGCGGGAAGGGCGGCACGCTTTTAGTGTTATCTCTATGTGGGGCGACCGAGGGTCTTCGTGGTGTTTCAGTGATGTCCCCCGCGCCCCCAGGGAAGCTTCCCGCGGGGCGCTCCGAGCCGGCTGACTCGCTGGCGGTTTTCCCCATGCTCAGCGGTCCACGGGAGGGGTAACCGCCTCTAACACCCCGACCCGACCCGCCCCGACCCGCGCCCAGGGCCCGGCTGGTGACCGTAACCGCTGCCGACTCAAACTGTCCCCGGCCGCAAAACTTCACCGCCCCAAAACATCCGAAAATCCGAAAATCCAGCCCAACTTGTAACACAGCGAGCCGATTGTCCGCCCCCGATAGTGACCCATGATCGGGACACGGGACGGAGGGCCAGACCTCGATACTGACCCCACAATCGGGACACGGGACGGAGGGTCAGACCCGATACTGACCCCACGATCAGGACACGGGACGGAGGGTCAGAGGGTCAGACTCCGATACTGACCCCACGATCGGGACACGGGATGGAGGGTCAGAGGGTCAGACCCGATAGTGACCCATGATCGGGACACGGGACGGAGGGCCAGACCTCGATACTGACCCCACAATCGGGACACGGGACGGAGGGTCAGACCCGATACTGACCCCATGATCGGGACACGGGACGGAGGGTCAGAGGGTCAGACCCGATAGTGACCCACGATCGTGACACGGGACGGAGGGTCGGAGGGTCAGACTCCGATACTGACCCCACGATCGGGACACGGGACGGAGGGTCAGAGGGTCAGACCCAATAGTGACCCATGATCGGGACACGGGACGGAGGGCCAGACCTCGATACTGACCCCACAATCGGGACACGGGACGGAGGGTCAGACCCGATACTGACCCCACGATCGGGACACAGGACGGAGGGTCAGAGGGTCAGACCCGATAGTGACCCACGATCGGGACACGGGACGGAGGGTCAGAGGGTCAGACCCGATAGTGACCCATGATCGGGACACGGGACGGAGGACCAGATCTCGATACTGACCCCACGATCAGGACACGGGACGGAGGGTCGGAGGGTCAGACTCCGATACTGACCCCACGATCGGGACACAGGACGGAGGGTCGGAGGGTCAGACCTCGATACTGACCCCACGATCGGGACACGGGACGGAGGGTCAGAGGATCAGACCCGATAGTGACCCCACGATCGGGACACGGGACGGAGGGTCAGAGGGTCAGACCCGATACTGACCCCACGATCGGGACACGGGACGGAGTGTCAGAGGGTCAGACTCCGATAGTGACTCATGATCGGACACGGGACGGAGGGTCAGAGGGTCAGACTCCGATAGTGACCCATGATCGGGTCACGGGACAGAGGGTCAGACCCGATAGTGACCCACGATCGGGACACGGGACGGAGGGTCAGAGGGTCAGACCCGATAGTGACCCACGATCAGGACATGGGACGGAGGGCCGGAGGGTCAGACCCGATAGTGACTCATGATCGGGACACGGGACGGAGGGTCAGAGAGTCAAACTCCGATAGTGACTCATGATCGGGACACGGGACGGAGGGTCAGAGGGTCAGACTCCGATAGTGACCCATGATCGGGTCACAGGACAGAGGGTCAGACCCGATAGTGACCCACGATCGGGACACGGGACGTGAGGGTCAGACCCGATAGTGACCCATGATCGGGACACGGGACGGAGGACCAGATCTCGATACTGACCCCACGATCAGGACACGGAACGGAGGGTCAGAGGGTCAGACCCGATACTGACCCCACGATCGGGACACGGGACGGAGGGTCAGAGTGTCAGACTCCGATAGTGACTCATGATCGGGACACGGGACGGAGGGTCAGAGGGTCAGACTCCGATAGTGACCCACGATCGGGACACGGGACGGAGGGTCAGAGGGTCAGACTCCGATAGTGACTCATGATCGGGACACGGGACGGAGGGTCAGAGGGTCAGACCCGATACTGACCCCACGATCGGGACACGGGACGGAGGGTCAGAGGGTCAGACTCCGATAGTGACTCATGATCGGGACACGGGACGGAGGGTCAGAGGGTCAGACTCCGATAGTGACTCATGATCGGGTCACGGGACAGAGGGTCAGACCCGATAGTGACCCACGATCGGGACATGGGACGGAGGGTCAGAGGGTCAGACCCGATAGTGACCCACGATCGGGACACGGGACGGAGGGCCGGAGGGTCAGACCCGATAGTGATCCACGATCGGGACATGGGACGGAGGGTCAGAGGGTCAGACCCGATACTGACCCCACGATCGGGACACGGGACGGAGGGACGGAGGGTCAGACTCCGATACTGACCCACGATCGGGACACGGGACGGAGGGTCGGAGGGTCAGACTCCGATACTGACCCCACGATCGGGACACAGGACGGAGGGTCGGAGGGTCAGACTCCGATACTGACCCCACGATCGGGACACAGGACGGAGAGTCAGAGGGTCAGACCCGATAGTGACCCCACGATCGGGACACGGGACGGAGGGTCAGAGGGTCAGACCTGATACTGACCCCACGATCGGGACACAGGACGGAGGGTCGGAGGGTCAGACTCCGATAGTGACTCATGATCGGGACACGGGACGGAGGGTCAGAGGGTCAGACTCCGATAGTGACCCATGATCGGGTCACGGGACAGTGGGTCAGACCCGATAGTGACCCACGATCGGGACACGAGACGGAGGGTCAGAGGGTCAGACCCGATAGTGACCCACGATCGGGACACGGGATGGAGGGTCAGAGGGTCAGACCCGATAGTGACCCACGATCGGGACACGGGACGGAGGGTCAGAGGGTCAGACCCGATAGTGACTCATGATCGGGACACGGGACGGAGGGTCAGAGGGTCAGACTCCGATAGTGACCCATGATCGGGTCACGGGACAGAGGGTCAGACCCGATAGTGACCCACGATCGGGACACGGGACGGAGGGTCAGAGGGTCAGACTCCGATAGTGACTCATGATCGGGACACGGGACGGAGGGCCAGACCCAATACTGACCCCACGATTGGGACACGGGACAGAGGGCCAGACCCGATACTGACCCCACGATCAGGACACAAGACGGAGGGACAGAAGGTCAGACCCGATACTGACCTCACGATCGGGACACGGGACGGAGGGTCAGACTCCGATAGTGACTCATGATCGGGACACGGGACGGAGGGTCAGAGGGTCAGACCCGATAGTGACTCATGATCGGGACACGGGACCAAGGGTCAGAGGGTCAGACCCGATAGTGACTCATGATCGGGACACGGGACGGATGGCCAGACCCAATACTGACCCCACTATTGGGACACGGGACGGATGGCCAGACCCGATACTGACCTCACGATTGGGACACGGGACAGAGGGCCAGACCCAATACTGACCCCACGATTGGGACACGGGACGGATGTCCAGACCCGATACTGACCCCACGATTGGGACACGGGACAGAGGGCCAGACCCGATACTGACCCCACGATCGGGACACAGGACGGAGGGACAGAAGGTCAGACCCGATACTGACCTCACGATCGGGACACGGGACGGAGGGTCAGAGGGTCAGACCCGATACTGACCCACGATCGGGACACGGGACGGAGGGACGGAGGGTCAGACCCGATAGTGACTCATGATCGGGACACGGGACGGAGGGTCAGAGGGTCAGACCCGATAGTGACTCATGATCGGGACACGGGACGGAGGGTCAGAGGGTCAGACTCCGATCGTGACCCATGATCGGGTCACGGGACAGAGGGTCAGACCCGATAGTGACCCACGATCGGGACACGGGACGGAGGGTCAGAGGGTCAGACTCCGATAGTGACCCATGATCGGGTCACGGGACAGAGGGTCAGACCCGATAGTGTCCCACGATCGGGACACAGGACGGAGGGACAGAAGGTCAGACCCGATACTGACCTCACGATCGGGACACGGGACGGACGGCCGGAGGGTCAGACTCCGATAGTGACTCATGATCGGGACACGGGACCGAGGGTCAGAGGGTCAGACCCGATAGTGACTCATGATCGGGACACGGGACCGAGGGTCAGAGGGTCAGACCCGATAGTGACTCATGATCGGGACACGGGACGGATGGCCAGACCCAATACTGACCCCACGATTGGGACACGGGACAGAGGGCCAGACCCAATACTGACCTCACGATCGGGACACGGGACGGAGGGTCAGAGGGTCAGACTCCAATAGTGACTCATGATCGGGACATGGGACGGAGGGTCAGAGGGTCAGACTCCAATAGTGACTCATGATCGGGAAACGGGACGGAGGGACGGAGGGTCAGACCCGATACTGACCAACGATCGGGACTCGGGACAGAGGGACGGAGGGTCAGACCCGATACTGACCCACGATCGGGACTCGGGACGGAGGGTCAGAGGGTCAGACCCGATACTGACCCACGATCGGGACACGGGACGGAGGGACGGAGGGTCAGACCCGATACTGACCCACGATCGGGACACGGGACGGAGGGTCAGAGGGTCAGACCCGATACTGACCCACGATCGGGACACGGGACAGAGGGTCAGAGGGTCAGACCCGATACTGACCCACGATCGGGACACGGGACGGAGGGTCAGAGGGTCAGACCCGATACTGACCCACGATCGGGACTCGGGACAGAGGGTCAGAGGGTCAGACCCGATACTGACCCACGATCGGGACTCGGGACGGAGGGTCAGAGGGTCAGACCCGATACTGACCCACGATCGGGACTCGGGACGGAGGGTCAGAGGGTCAGACTCTGATACTCACCCCACGATCGGGACTCGGGACGGAGGGTCAGAGGGCCAGATCGATACTGACCCACAATCGGGACTCGGGACGGAGGGACGGAGGGTCAGACCCGATACTGACTCACGATCGGGACTCGGGACGGAGGGTCAAAAGGCCAGATCAATACTGACCCACGATCGGGACTCGGGACGGAGGGTCAAAAGGCCAGATCAATACTGACCCACGATCGGGACTCGGGACGGAGGGTCAGAGGGTCAGACTCTGATACTCACCCCACGATCGGGACTCGGGACGGAGGGTCAGAGGGCCAGATCGATACTGACCCACAATCGGGACTCGGGACGGAGGGACGGAGGGTCAGACCCGATACTGACTCACGATCGGGACTCGGGACGGAGGGTCAGAGGGTCAGACCCGATACTGACCCACGATCGGGACTCGGGACAGAGGGTCAGACCCGATACTGACCCACGATCGGGACTCGGGACGGAGGGTCAGAGGGTCAGACCCGATACTGACCCACGATCGGGACACGGGATGGAGGGACAGAGGGTCAGACCCGATACTGACCCACGATCGGGCCTCGGGACAGAGGGTCAGAGGGCCAGACCCGATACTGACCCACGATCGGGACTCGGGACAGAGGGTCAGAGGGTCAGACTCCGATACTGACCCACGATCGGGACTCGGGACAGAGGGTCAGAGGGTCAGACTCCGATACTGACCCACGATCGGGACTCGGGACGGAGGGACGGAGGGTCAGACCTGATACTGACCCACGATCGGGACTCGGGACGGAGGGACGGAGGGTCAGACCCGATACTGACCCACGACCGGGACTCGAGACGGAGGGTCAGAGGGCCAGACCCGATACTGACCCACGATCGGGACTCGGGACGGAGGGTCAAGGGTCAGACCCGATACTGACCTACGATCGGGACGGAGGGTCAGAGGGTCAGAGGGTCAGACCCGATACTGACCCACGATCGGGACGGAGGGTCAGAGGGTCAGACTCCGATACTGACCAACGATCGGGACGGAGGGTCAGAGGGACGGAGGGTCAGGCCCGATACTGACCCACGATCGGGACGGAGGGTCAGAGGGTCAGACTCCGATACTGACCCACGATCGGGAATCGGGACAGAGGGACGGAGGGTCAGACCCGATACTGACCCACGATCGGGACGGAGGGTCAGACGGACGGAGGGTCAGATCCGATACTCACCCCACGATCACGATGACGAAGTCCAGCAGGTTCCATCCGTTGCGTGTGTAGGCATTCGGATGCATGAAGAGCCCGTAGGCGATGATTTTGAAGAAGGTCTCCACGGTGAAGACAATGAGGAAGACATATTCGATCTGTTCCTGAAAACAGGAGAGTGCAGAAATCACAGATCACCGCCGATCGTTGCTTAGTCTGACCCCTGACCCCCAGTCATCACTACTCGCCCCGTCACCGCACTCACTGGGTCTCACTCACACTCACCTCGGAGTCAGAGGGTCGTGGGTCCTACCGCTCCTGAGACTCGAGCCCCGTAACCCAGGCCCGACACTCCCCCGGGACCAGTACTGAGGGAGCGCCGCACTGTCGGAGGGGCGGTACTGAGGGAGCCCCGCACTGTCGGAGGGGCGGTACGGAGGGAGTGTCGGAGGGGCAGTACTGAGGGAGCCCCGCACTGTCGGAGGGGCGGTACTGAGGGAGCTCCGCACTGTCGGAGCTGCGGTACTGAGGGAGCGCCGCACTGTCGGAGGGGCGGTACTGAGGGAGCGCCGCACTGTCGGAGGGGCAGTACTGAGGGAGTCCCGCACTGTCGGAGGTGCGGTACTGAGGGAGCGCCGCACTGTCGGAGGGGCAGTACTGAGGGAGTGCCGCACTGTCGGAGGGGCGGTACTGAGGGAGCGCCGCACTGTCGGAGGGGCGGTACGGAGGGAGTGTCGGAGGGGCAGTACTGAGGGAGCCCCGCACTGTCGGAGGTGCGGTACTGAGGGAGCGCCGCACTGTCGGAGGGGCAGTACTGAGGGAGTGCCGCACTGTCGGAGGAGCGGTACTGAGGGAGTGCCGCACTGTCGGAGGGGCAGTACTGAGGGAGTGCCGCACTGTCGGAGGGGCAGTACGGAGGGAGTGTCGGAGGGGCAGTACTGAGGGAGCCCCGCACTGTCGGAGGGGCGGTACTGAGGGAGCCCCGCACTGTCGGAGATGCGGTACTGACGGAGCGCCGCGCTGTCCGAGGGGCGGTACTGAGGGAGTGCCGCACTGTCGGAGGGGCAGTACTGAGGGAGTGCCGCACTGTCGGAGGGGCAGTACTGAGGTACGCGCGCTGTCGGAGGGGCAGTACTGAGGGAGCCCCGCAGTGTCAGAGGTGCGGTACTGAGGGAGCGCCGCATTGTCGGAGGGCCAGTACTGAGGGAGCACCGCACTGTCGGAGGGCCAGTACTGAGGGAGCGCCGCACTGTCGGAGGGCCAGTACTGAGGGAGCGCCGCACTGTCGGAGGGGCGGTACTGAGGGAGTGCCGCACTGTCGGAGGGGCGGTACTGGTACTGAGGGAGCGCCGCACTGTCGGAGGGGCAGTACTGAGGGAGCCCCGCACTGTCGGAGGGGCGGTACTGAGGGAGCGCCGCACTGTCGGAGGGGCGGTACTGAGGGAGCGCCGCACTGTCGGAGGGGCGGTACGGAGGGAGTGTCGGAGGGGCAGTACTGAGGGAGCCCCGCACTGTCGGAGGGGCAGTACTGAGGGAGCGCCGCACTGTCGGAGGGGCGGTACGGAGGGAGTGTTGGAGGGGCAGTACTGAGGGAGCCCCGCACTGTCGGAGGGGCGGTACTGAGGGAGCCCCGCACTGTCGGAGGTGCGGTACTGAGGGAGCGCCGCACTGTCGGAGGGGCGGTACGGAGGGAGTGTCGGAGGGGCAGTACTGAGGGAGCCCCGCACTGTCGGAGGTGCGGTACTGAGGGAGCGCCGCACTGTCGGAGGGGCAGTACTGAGGGAGCGCCGCACTGTCGGAGGGGCAGTACTGAGGGAGTGCCGCACTGTCGGAGGAGCGGTACTGAGGGAGCGCCGCACTGTCGGAGGGGCAATACTGAGGGAGTGCCGCACTGTCGGAGGGGCAGTACGGAGGGAGTGTCGGTGGGGCAGTACTGAGGGAGCCCCGCACTGTCGGAGGGGCGGTACTGAGGGAGCCCCGCACTGTCGGAGATGCGGTACTGACGGAGCGCCGCGCTGTCGGAGGGGCGGTACTGAGGGAGTGCCGCACTGTCGGAGGGGCAGTACTGAGGGAGCGCGCGCTGTCGGAGCGGCAGTACTGAGGGAGCCCCGCACTGTCAGAGGTGCGGTACTGAGGGAGCGCCGCATTGTCGGAGGGCCAGTACTGAGGGAGCACCGCACTGTCGGAGGGCCAGTACTGAGGGAGCGCCGCACTGTCGGAGGGCCAGTACTGAGGGAGCGCCGCACTGTCGGAGGGGCGGTACTGAGGGAGTGCCGCACTGTCGGAGGGGCGGTACTGAGGGAGCGCCGCACTGTCGGAGGGGCAGTACTGAGAGAGCCCCGCACTGTCGGAGGTGCGGTACTGAGGGAGCGCCGCACTGTCGGAGGGGCGGTACTGAGGGAGCGCCGCACTGTCGGAGGGGCGGTACGGAGGGAGTGTCGGAGGGGCAGTACTGAGTGAGCGCCGCACTGTCGGAGGGGCAGTACTGAGGGAGCGCCGCACTGTCGGAGGGGCGGTACGGAGGGAGTGTCGGAGGGGCAGTACTGAGGGAGCCCCGCACTGTCGGAGGGGCGGTACTGAGGGAGCGCCGCACTGTCGGAGGGGCGGTACTGAGGGAGTGCCGCACTGTCGGAGGGGCAGTACTGAGGGAGCCCCGCACTGTCGGAGGGGCGGTACTGAGGGAGCGCCGCACTGTCGGAGGGGCAGTACTGAGGGAGCCCCGCACTGTCGGAGGTGCGGTACTGAGGGAGCGCCGCACTGTCGGAGGGGCGGTACTGAGGGAGCGCCGCACTGTCGGAGGGGCGGTACGGAGGGAGTGTCGGAGGGGCAGTACTGAGGGAGTGCCGCACTGTCGGAGGGGCGGTACTGAGGGAGCCCCGCACTGTCGGAGGGGCAGTACTGAGGGAGCCCCGCACTGTCGGAGGGGCAGTACTGAGGGAGCCCCGCACTGTCGGAGGGGCAGTACTGAGGGAGCCCCGCACTGTTGGAGGGGTGGTGTCGGGCCTGGGTTACGGGGCTCTAGTGTTGGGAGTGGGCCATGAACCCACGACCTTGTGACTCGGAGACTAGAGCGAGAGCCAGTGAGACACGGGAGACACTGTACCATGAGCCGATTAGGCCCCGTGTTGTGCGAGGGGAAGAGATAATTGCGATTTTATTTCTGTGTCGTGTACATGGGAAGATTAAGGTCAGCAATGGCTGTTGGGAGTGGGGGAGGGACGGAGCCAGGACACTAATCTGTGTTAAATACCATCAAACTCGCTTCCATCACCATGGTACTGACCTACATTTGCAATCGCTTCTCTTTGAAGAAATCTCACTGCGTCAAAGAGGAGCGAAATCCTGAAAAATACTTTTTCCCGTTGGGTCATCCGTGACACCATCAACACCGGCCGTGACTCACTGGGTCTCCCTCTCACCTCCGAGTCTCAAGGTCGTGGGTTCGAGACCCCACTCCCGAGATTTGAGCCCCCACTCCCGAGATTCGAGCCCCCAATCCAGGCCCGACACCCCCCCGGGGCCAGTACTGAGGGAGCGCCGCACTGTCGGAGGGGCAGTACTGAGGGAGTGCCGCACTGTCGGAGGGGCGGTACTGAGGGAGTGCCGCACTGTCGGAGGGGCAGTACTGAGGGAGCGCCGCACTGTCGGAGGGGCAGTACTGAGGGAGCCCCGCACTGTCGGAGGGGCGGTACTGAGGGAGTGCCGCACTGTCGGAGGGGCAGTACTGAGGGAGTGCCGCACTGTCGGAGGGGCAGTACTGAGGGAGTGCCGCACTGTCGGAGGGGCGGTACTGAGGGAGTGCCGCACTGTCGGAGGGGCGGTACTGAAGGAGCGCTGCACTGTCGGAGGGGCTGTACTGAGGGAGCACCGCACTGTCGGAGGGGCTGTACTGAGGGAGCACCGCACTGTCGGAGGGGCGGTACTGAGGGAGTGCCGCACTGTCGGAGGGGCAGTACTGAAGGAGCGCAGCACTGTCGGAGGGGCAGTGCTGATTGAGAGCCGCACTGTCGGAGGGGCAGTACTGAGGGAGCCCCGCACTGTCGGAGGGGCGGTGCTGAGGGAGTGCCGCACTGTCGGAGGGGCAGTACTGAGGGAGCCCCGCACTGTCGGAGGGGCGGTACTGAGGGAGCACCGCACTGTCGGAGGGGCAGTACTGAGGGAGCACCGCACTGTCGGAGGGGCAGTACTGAGGGAGCCCCGCACTGTCGGAGGGGCAGTACTGAGGGAGCACCGCACTGTCGGAGGGGCAGTACTGAGGGAGCCCCGCACTGTCGGAGGGGCAGTACTGAGGGAGTGCCGCACCATCGGAGGGGCTGTATTTTGGATGAGACGTTAAACCGAGGCCCCGTCTGCCCTCTCGGGTGGATGTAAAAGATCCCGGGGCCACTATTGGAAGAAGAGCAGGGGGAGTTCTCCCCGGTGTCCTGGGGCCAATATTTATCCCTGGACCAACATCACTAAAACAGACGATCCGGGTCATTATCACGTTGCGTCGTGCATTGAACACTGAGCACACCGTCACGTCAGCACTGCGGTGGACCGAGAGAGTCTCCCAGACAAGGGGGAGAGTCTGCTAGGACCCCTTCTCCCTGACCCCTGGGACCCCCTGTCCCTGACTCCTGGGGCCCCCTCTCCCTGACCCCTGGGACCCCTCTGTCTGACCCCTGGGACCCCGCTCCCTGACCCCTGGGACCCCCTCTCCCTGACTCCTGGGACCTCCGCTCTCTGACCCCTGGGACCCCCTCTCTCTGACCCCTGGGACCCCCTCTATCTGACCCCTGGGACCCCCGCTCCCTGACCCCTGGGAACCCCTCTCCCTGACCCCTGGGACCCCCTCTATCTGACCCCTGGGACCCCCGGTCCCTGACCCCTGGGACCCCCTCTTCCTGACCCCTGGGACCCCCTCTCCCTGACCCCTGGGACCCCCTCTCCCTGACCCCTGGGATCCCCTCTATCTGACCCCTGGGACCCCCGCTCCCTGACCCCTGGGACCCCCTCTCCCTGACCCCTGGGACCCCCTCTCCCTGACCCCTGGGACCCCCTCTCCCAGTGTGAAAGGGGGTCAAGGTGCCAAAATCACACGAGGTTAAAGGTCATGGAGTGTGTTACTCAGCAGGTTTAGGGTCAGGGAGCATGTCACTCAGCAGGTTAAGGATCAGGGAGCATGTCACTCAGCAGGTTAAGGGTCATGGAGTGTGTTACTCAGCAGGTTAAGGGTCATGGAGTGTGTTACTCAGCAGGTTAAGGGTCAGGGAGCATGTCACTCAGCTGTTAAGGGACAGGGAGCGTGTTACTCAGCTGTTAAGGGTCAGGGAGCGTGTTACTCAGGAGGTTAAGGGTCAGGGAGCGTGTTACTCAGGAGGTTAAGGGTCAGGAAGCGTGTTACTCAGCTGTTAAGGGTCAGGGAGCGTGTTATTCAGGAGGTTTAGGGTCAGGGAGCGTGTTACTCACCAGGTTATGGTTGATGTTGTTCGAATCGTCCTCGGGGAAGGGGATGTGAACGGCCAAGGCCACACAGTTGGCAAAGATCGTCAACAAGATCAGGATGTCAAACGGCCAGCACAGCGGGTTAAGGAGAAGAGCGAGCACATCGAGGGACAGTGTAGAGGGAGCTTTACTCTGTATCTAACCCCTGTACCTGCCCTGGGAGTGTTTGATGAGACAGTGCAGAGGGAGCTTTACTCTGTATCTAACCCCCTGCACCTGCCCTGGGAGTGTTTGATGGGACAGTGTAGAGGGAGCTTTACTCTGTATCTAACCCCCTGCACCTGCCCTGGGAGTGTTTGATGGGACAGTATAGAGGGAGCTTTACTCTGTATCTAACCCCCTGCACCTGCCCTGGGAGTGTTTGATGGGACAGTGTAGAGGGAGCTTTACTCTGTATCTAACCCCGTGCTGTACCTGCCCTGGGAGTGTTTGATGAGACAGTGCAGAGGGAGCTTTACTCTGTATCTAACCCCCTGTACCTGCCCTGGGAGTGTTTGATGGGACAGTGTAGAGGGAGCTTTACTCTGTATCTAACCCCCTGTACCTGCCCTGGGAGTGTTTGATGGGACAGTGTAGAGGGAGCTTTACTCTGTATCTAACCCCCTGTACCTGCCCTGGGAGTGTTTGATGGGACAGTGTAGAGGGAGCTTTACTCTGTATCTAACCCTGTGCTGTACCTGCCCTGGGAGTGTTTGATGGGACAGTGTAGAGGGAGCTTTACTCTGTATCTAACCCCCTGTACCTGCCCTGGGAGTGTTTGATGGGACAGTGCAGAGGGAGCTTTACTCTGTATCTAACCCCCTGTACCTGCCCTGGGAGTGTTTGATGGGACAGTGTAGAGGGAGCTTTACTCTGTATCTAACCCCCTGCACCTGCCCTGGGAGTGTTTGATGGGACAGTGTAGAGGGAGCTTTACTCTGTATCTAACCCCCTGTACCTGCCCTGGGAGTGTTTGATGGGACAGTGTAGAGGGAGCTTTACTCTGTATCTAACCGCATGTACCTGCCCTGGGAGTGTTTGATGGGACAGTGTAGAGGGAGCTTTACTCTGTATCTAACCCCCTGTACCTGCCCTGGGAGTGTTTGATGGGACAGTGTAGAGGGAGCTTTACTCTGTATCTAACCCCCTGCACCTGCCCTGGGAGTGTTTGATGGGGACAGTGTAGAGGGAGCTTTACTCTGTATCTAACCCCGTGCTGTACCTGCCCTGGGAGTGTTTGATGGGACAGTGTAGAGGGAGCTTTACTCTGTATCTAACCCCATGCTGTACCTGCCCTGGGAGTGTTTGATGGACAGTGTAGAGGGAGCTTTACTCTGTATCTAACCCCCTGTACCTGCCCTGGGAGTGTTTGATGGACAGTGTAGAGGGAGCTTTACTCTGTATCTAACCCCCTGTACCTGCCCTGGGAGTGTTTGATGGGACAGTGTAGAGGGAGCTTTACTCTGTATCTAACCCCCTGTACCTGCCCTGGGAGTGTTTGATGGGACAGTGTAGAGGGAGCTTTACTCTGTATCTAACCCCCTGTACCTGCCCTGGGAGTGTTTGATGGGACAGTGTAGAGGGAGCTTTACTCTGTATCTAACCCCCTGTACCTGCCCTGGGAGTGTTTGATGGGACAGTGTAGAGGGAGCTTTACTCTGTATCTAACCCCCTGTACCTGCCCTGGGAGTGTTTGACGGACGGGACGGAGGGAGCGTGTGTTGCACACTGCGGCAGACTGTTACCACGTGCGGGGACACCGTTACCGAGTGCCGGGACAAGGATACTTCCACTCCACGAAGCTGATGCAGGCCCTCCGGATGGGGTTATTGAGGTTGAGACAGTAGAGTGCCCGCGGTGCACGGTTGCCCCCGGTGTTGCCCTGAGACTTGCTCCGTACGTGGTGCTGCCGCTTCCTGTGGGCGGCGGGAGCTCCGCCCGCTGCGCACAGTGAGTCCTCCCCCGCCACATGCGCGCCCGCCGGCCAGTCCAGGGCTGAATCTTCGCTGGGGTCGGAGGAGAGGTCGTGGTTACCACCCGGGGAGGGCCTGTCGCCTGGGGGAGAGAGAGAGAGAGAGACAATCGGCACATGCTCGCAACACAGACTTACATTTATATAGCGCCTTTCACCACCAGGCATCCCAAACCGCCTCACAGCCAATGGCGTACTATCGGAGGACACTCACTGTTGCATTGTGGGAAACGCCAATTTCGCACAGCAAGCTCCAACACACAGCCATGTGATAATGACCCAGATCGTCTGTTTTAGTGATGTTGGTCGAGGGTTAAATACAGCCCCTCCGACAGTGCGGCGCTCCCTCAGTACCGCCCCTCCGACAGTGCGGCGCTCCCTCAGTACTGCCCCTCCGACAGTGCGGCACTCCCTCAGTACCGCCCCTCCGACAGTGCGGCACTCCCTCAGTACCGCCCCTCCGACAGTGCGGCACTCCCTCAGTACTGCCCCTCCGACAGTGCGGCACTCCCTCAGTACTGCCCCTCCGACAGTGCGGCGCTCCCTCAGTACTGCCCCTCCGACAGTGCGGCACTCCCTCAGTACCGCCCCTCCGACAGTGCGGCATTCCCTCAGTACTGCCCCTCCGACAGTGCGGCGCTCCCTCAGTACTGCCCCTCTGACAGTGCGGCACTCCCTCAGTACCGCCCCTCCGACAGTGCGGCGCTCCCTCAGTACCGCCCCTCCGAGAGTGCGGGGCTCCCTCAGTACCGTCCCTCCGACAGTGCGGGGCTCCCTCAGTACCGCCCCTCCGACAGTGCGGCGCTCCCTCAGTACCGCCCCTCCGACAGTGCTGCACTCCCTCAGTACCGCCCCTCCGACAGTGCGGCGCTCCCTCAGTACCGCCCCTCTAACAGTGCGGGGCTCCCTCAGTACCGCCCCTCCGACAGTGCGGCGCTCCCTCAGTACCGCCCCTCCGACAGTGCGGCGCTCCCTCAGTACTGCCCCTCTGACAGTGCGGCACTCCCTCAGTACTGCCCCTCCGACAGTGCGGGGCTCCCTCAGTGCCGCCCCTCCGACAGTGCGGCGCTCCCTCAGTACCGCCCCTCCGACAGTGCGGCGCTCCCTCAGTACCGCCCCTCCGACAGTGCGGCCCTCCCTCAGTACCGCCCCTCTGACAGTGCGGCGCTCCCTCAGTACTGCCCCTCCGACAGTGCGGCACTCCCTCAGTACCGCCCCTCTGACAGTGCGGCACTCCCTGTGTCCTAACTTGCACCGAATCCCATTCACCCATCACCCCCTGTGCTCCACCATCCAATCAGATCGCGGCTGATCTTCGACCTCAACTCCACTTCCCCGCCCGATCCCTCGATTCCCCTCGAGTCCAAAGATCCATCGATCTCAGCCTTGAATATACTCAACGACTGAGCCTCCCCAGCCCTCTGGGGCAGAGAACTCCAAAGATTCACCTCCCTCTGAGTGAAGAAATTCCTCCTCATCTCAGTCCCTGTGCTCGCTGACCTACATTGTCTCTCAGTCTACCTTCATCTCAATGTTAAAATTCTCATCCTATTGTTCAAATCCCTCCTCGTCCCTCCCTATCTCTGTAACCCCCTCCAGCCCCTACACCCCTCCCTATCTCTGTAACCCCCTCCAGCCCCTACACCCCTCCCTATCTCTGTAACCCCCTCCAGCCCCTACACCCCTCCCTATCTCTGTAACCCCCTCCAGCCCCTACACCCCTCCCTATCTCTGTAACCCCCTCCAGCCCCTACACCCCTCCCTATCTCTGTAACCCCCTCCAGCCCCTACACCACTCCCTGTCTCTGTAACCTCCTCCAGCCCCTACACCCCTCCCTATCTCTGTAACCCCCTCCAGCCCCTACACCCCTCCCTATCTCTGTAACCACCTCCAGCCCCTACACCCCTCCCTATCTCTGTAACCCCCTCCAGCCCCTACACCCCTCCCTATCTCTGTAACCCCCTCCAGCCCCTACACCCCTCCCTATCTCTGTAACCCCCTCCAGCTCCTACACCCCTCCCTATCCCTGTAACCCCCTCCAGCTCCTACACCACTCCCTGTCTCTGTAACCTCCTCCAGCCCCTACACCCCTCCCTATCTCTGTAACCCCCTCCAGCCCCTACACCCCTCCCTATCTCTGTAACCCCCTCCAGCCCCTACACCCCTCCCTATCTCTGTAACCCCCTCCAGCCCCTACACCCCTCCCTATCTCTGTAACCCCCTCCAGCCCCTACACCCCTCCCTATCTCTGTAACCCCCTCCAGCTCCTACACCCCTCCCTATCTCTGTAACCTCCTCCAGCCCCTACACCCCTCTCTATCTCTGTAACCCCCTCCAGCCCCTACACCACTCCCTATCTCTGTAACCTCCTCCAGCCCCTACACCCCTCCCTATCTCTGTAACCCCCTCCAGCCCCTACACCACTCCCTATCTCTGTAACCCCCTCCAGCCCCGACACCACTCCCTATCTCTGTAACCTCCTCCAGCCCCTACACCCCTCCCTATCTCTGTAACCCCCTCCAGCCCCTACACCACTCCCTATCTCTGTAACCCCCTCCAGCCCCTACACCCCTCCCTATCTCTGTAACCCCCTCCAGCCCCTACACCCCTCCCTGTCTCTGTAACCCCCTCCAGCCCCTACACCCCTCCCTATCTCTGTAACCCCCTCCAGCCCCTACACCACTCCCTATCTCTGTAACCCCCTCCAGCTCCTACACCCCTCCCTATCTCTAACCCCCTCCAGCCCCTACACCCCTCCCTATCTCTGTAACCCTCTCTAGTCCCTACACCCCTCCCTATCTCTGTAACTCCCTCCAGTCCCACAACCCCCCGAGATCTCTGCACTCCTCTAATTCTGCCCCCCTGACCATCCCTGATTATAATCGCTCCACCATCGGTGGCCGTGCCTTCTGTTGCCTGGGCCCCAAGCTCTGGAACTCCCAGCCTCAAGCTCTCTGCCCCTCTCCGCCATCCAGGCGCTCCTTAACACTGACCTCTTTGACCGAGAGTTTGGTCGCCTGCCGCTAATATCTCCCAGTGTGGCTCGGTGTCGGACTCTGGCTGGTTTCCGCCGTGCAGGCTCAAAGCCTCGGCCGGGATCGAGGAGCTTGGCAGGGCAGCCACGGAGCAGGCCGAGGTTGGCGGGGTCTAGCCGCGATGCCGAGGACGCCTCCCGTCCCAGCGAGCAGGGTTAGCGAGCTGCAACGGATTCCAGCCCTGGGCATTAATGGGATCAGACGCGGGGTCTGAGCCGGCTAAAGCTGTCCAGCTAAGCCCCGCGCTGATCCCTCACCGGAACACAGGGAACTGGGAAACGGGGGGAACGGGGGAACGGGACTGGGGAACGGAACTGGGGAACGGGGGAACGGGGGAACTGGGAGAACGGGGGAACGGGGGAACTGGGGAACGGGGGAACTGGGAGAACGGGGGAACTGGGAGAACGGGGGAACGGAACGGGGGAACTGGGAGAACGGGGGAACTGGGGGAACTGGGGAACGGGGGAACGAGGGGAACTGGGGAATGAGGGGAACGGGGGAACGGGGGAACTGGGGGAACGGGGGAACTGGGGAACTGGTGAACTGGGAGAACGGGGGAACGGGGGAACTGGGGAACGGGGGAACGGGGGAACTGGGGAACTGGGGAACTGGGGAACTGGGGAACGAGGGGAACGGGGGAACTGGGGAACAGAACGGGGGAACGGGGGAACGGGGGAACTGGGGAACGAGGGGAACGGGGGAACGGGGGAACTGGGAACGGAACGGAGGAACGGGGGAACTGGGGAACGAGGGGAACGGGGGAACTGGGGGAACGGGGAACGGAACGGGGGAACGGGGGAACTGGGGAACGAGGGGAACGGGGGAACGGGGGAACTGGGGGAACGGGGAACGGAACGGGGGAACGGGGGAACTGGGGAACGAGGGGAACTGGGGAACGAGGGAACTGGGGAACGGAACGGGAGAACGGGGGAACGGGGGGAACGGGGGAACGGAACAACGGGGGGAACGGGGGAACTGGGGGAACTGGGGAACGGGGGAACGGAACGGGGGAACGGGGGAACGGAACGGGGAACGGGGGGAACGGGGGAACGAGGGGAACTGGGGAACTGGGGAACTGGGGAACGGGGGAACGGGGGAACTGGGGAACTGGGGAACGGGGGGAACGGGGGAACGGGGCAACCGGGGGAACCGGGGAACTGGGGAACGGGGGAACTGGGGAACGGAGGAACGGGGGGAACGGGGGAACTGGGGAAACGGGGGGAACTGGGGAACGGGGGAACTGGGGCAACGGGGGAACTGGGGAACGAGGGGAACTGGGGAACGGGGGAACTGGGAGAACGGGGGGAACTGGGGGAACGGGGGGAACTGGGGAACTGGGAGAACGGGGGAACTGAAGGAACGGGGGAACTGGGGAACGAGGGGAACTGGGAGAACGGGGGGAACTGGGGGAACGGGGGGAACTGGGGAATGGGGGAACTGGGAGAACGAGGGGAACTGGGGGAACGGGGGAACTGGGAGAACGGGGGAACTGGGGAACGGGGGAACGGGGGAACTGGGAGAACGGGGGAACTGGGAGAACGGGGGAACGGGGGAACGGAACAGGGGAACTGGGAGAACGGGGGAACTGGGGAACGGAACGGGGGAACGGGGGAACTGGGGAACGAGGGGAACTGGGGAACGAGGGGAACGGGGGAACGGGTGAACGGGGGAACTGGGGAACGGGGGAACTGGGGGAACTGGGGGAACGGGGTAACTGGGAGAACGGGTGAACGGGGGAACTGGGGAACGGGGGAACGGGGGAACTGGGGAACTGGGGAACGAGGGGAACGGGGGAACTGGGGAACGGAACGGGGGAACGGGGGGAACGGGGGAACTGGGGAACGGAGCAACCGGGGGAACTGGGGAACTGGGGAACGGGGGAACTGGGGAACGGAGGAACGGGGGGAACGGGGGAACTGGGGGAACGGGGGAAACGGGGGAACCGGGGAACGGGGGAACTGGGGCAACGGGGGAACTGGGGAACGAGGGGAACTGGGGAACGGGGGGACTGGGAGAACGGGGGGAACTGGGGGAACGGGGGGAACTGGGGAACTGGGAGAACGGGGGAACTGAAGGAACGGGGGAACTGGGGAACGAGGGGAACTGGGAGAACGGGGGGAACTGGGGGAACGGGGGGAACTGGGGAACGGGGGAACTGGGAGAACGAGGGGAACTGGGGAACTGGGAGAACGGGGGAACTGGGGAACGGGGGAACGGGGGAACTGGGAGAACGGGGGAACTGGGAGAACGGGGGAACGGGGGAACGGAACAGGGGAACTGGGAGAACGGGGGAACTTGGGAACGGGGGAACGGGGGAACTGGGAGAACGGGGGAACTGGGAGAACGGGGGAACTGGGGAACGGAACGGGGGAACGGGGGAACTGGGGAACGAGGGGAACTGGGGAACGAGGGGAACGGGGGAACGGGTGAACGGGGGAACTGGGGAACGGGGGAACTGGGGGAACTGGGGGAACGGGGTAACTGGGAGAACGGGTGAACGGGGGAACTGGGGAACGGAACGGGGGAACGGGGGGAACGGGGGAACGAGGGAACGGGGGAACTGGGGGAACGGGGGAACTGGGGAACGAGGGGAACGGGGGAACGGGGGAACTGGGGGAACGGGGGAACTGGGGAACGAGGGGAACGGGGGAACGGGGGGAACGGGGGAACTGGGGAACGAGGGGAACGGGGGAACGGGGGAACTGGGGGAACGGGGGAACTGGGGAACGAGGGGAACTGGGGAACGAGGGAACTGGGGAACGGAACGGGAGAACGGGGGGAACGGGGGAACTGGGGAACGGAACAACGGGGGGAACGGGGGAACTGGGGGAACGGGGGAACGGAACGGGGGAACTGGGGAACTGGGGAACGAGGGGAACTGGGGAACGGGGGAACTGGGGAACGAGGGGAACGGGGGAAACTGGGGAACGGGGGAACTGGGGAACGGGGGAACGGGGGAACTGGGGAACGGGGGGAACTGGGGAACGAGGGGAACGGGGGAAACTGGGGAACGGGGGAACGGGGGAACTGGGGAACGAGGGGAACGGGGGAAACTGGGGAACGGGGGAACTGGGGAACGGGGGAACGGGGGAACTGGGGAACGGGGGGAACTGGGGAACGGGGGAACTGGGGAACGGGGGAACCGGGGGAACTGGGGAACTGGGGGAACTGGGGAACTGGGGAACGGGGGGAACGGGGGAACTGGTGGAACGGGGGAATGGGGGGAACGGGGGGAACTGGGGAACCGGGGAACCGGGGGAACGGGGGAACTGGGGAACGAGGGGAACTGGGGAACGGGGGAACTGGGAGAACGGGGGGAACGGGGGGAACTGGGGAACGGGGGAACTGGGAGAACGGGGGGAATTGGGGGAACGGGGGGAACGGGGGAAAGGGGGAACTGGGGGAACTGGGGGAACAGGGGAACTGGGAGAACAGGGGAACTGGGGGAACTGGGGGAACTGGGAGAACGGGGGGAACTGGGAGAACGGGGGAACAGGGGAACGGGGGGAACTGGGAGAACGGGGGAACTGGGGAACGGGGGAACGGGGGAACTGGGGGAACGGGGGAACTGGGGGAACGGGGAACTGGGGAACGGGGGAACTGGGGGAACAGGGGGAACGGGGGGAACTGGGGAAAGGGGGAACGGGGGAACGAGGGGAACGGGGGAACGGGTGAACGGGGGAACTGGGGAACGGGGGAACTGGGGGAACGGGGTAACTGGGAGAACG
>NW_027253392.1:5000-15905 GCF_044704955.1 Pristiophorus japonicus
ATCACACACACACACCCCTGGATGCAAAAACTACTTTTGCTACACTCAAGCATTCAGTCAGAATGGTGTCCCACACTTGATCAGCTCCGCTGGGCAGGGCCACATTGTCCACATGCCAGACACGAGACTCCCAAAGCAAGCGCTCTACTCGGAACTCCTTCACGGCAAACGAGCCAAAGGTGGGCAGCGGAAACGTTACAAGGACACCCTCAAAGCCTCCCTGATAAAGTGCAACATCCCCACCGACACCTGGGAGTCCCTGGCCAAAGACCAGTCCACCCTAAGTGGAGGAAGTGCATCCGGGAGGGTGCTGAGCACCTCGAGTCTCGTCGCCGAGAGCGTGCAGAAACCAAGCGCAGGCAGCGGAAGGGGCGTGCAGCAAACCTGTCCCACCCTCCCCTTCCCTCAACCACTGTCTGTCCCACCTGTGGTTCTCGTATTAGACTGTTCAGTCACCTGAGAACTCATTTTAAGAGTGGAAGCAAGTCTTCCTCGATTCTGAGGAACTGCCTATGATGATGATGTCCCAACGTGTGCAGGATCCCAGCCAGGAACTGATTCCGGGAACAGGCATTAAAACAAACTTAAAGGCTGTGCGTACATCAATTGAAACGAGTAACTGCTGGAAACGTTCATAAAATGCTAAATCATCCCTCGTGGCTCGTAACATTCGTTCTTGCCTCCTCCAACAACCTTGAGCTCCCCTCAAATGTTCTTTTTTGGCCGAGGGATCGTCTGCAGACTATACTGTGATGACGCTTGGGCTGGGCGCATTAAGAGGGTTTCGAGAAGTGCATGGTTGAAGGTGAACTGCCTCTCCTGTCCCTACACGCTGAATCATAGAATCATAGATATTTACAGCCCGGAAGGAGGCCATTTCGGCCCATCGTGTCCGCGCCGGCCGACAAAGAGCTACCCAGCCTAATCCCACTTTCCAGCTCTCGGTCCGTAGCCCTGCAGGTTACGGCACTTCAGGTGCACATCAAAGTACTTTTTAAATGTGGTGAGGGTTTCTGCCTCCACCACCCTGTTGTGTATGAAATAACTGTTAAACTGAGAGCTGTTTAATGCCAAGAGGTATGACCTTGGCTCTGCTTTATTAAGGCCCAAAGTGACTAATATACAAAATGGCTGGCCTTTTATACTTGGGCTGCACACACGTGCGTGCAGCCCAATGGCCTCCAACAGTGACGCCATCTAGTGGCTAGTGATCCCAAAAGTACATATATGACAATACCCCCCCCCCCCCCCCCCCCACTCTGAGATTAAACAGTCTTTTACAAATTGAGACGGTCTGGTGTTTTACGCTCCCGGGTTGACCATCTCAGTTCAACTCCAGCCTTGGGTGAGTGTTCAGTCTGTTGTGACTGGTGGCTGGGTGGCTGACCTGGTGGGAGTGGCAATGGCCATGTCTGGGATTGAAAGCCCATTTTCATTGAACATGTCAGTGATTGAAAGTCCCGATTCACTGATGACCACTGAGTCCTCTGATGACTGGGGGTAGGTTGGTTGGTCGTCGATTGTCTCTTCCTCCGACTGTTCCGGTTCGTCTGTGTGCTGCAGCTTTGTCTGATCCATGTTTCCTGCATGTTTGCCCATTTTTGAGCTTGACAATAAATATTCTGTTGCCCTCCTTGGCCATGACAGTACCAGCGATCCACTTGGGACCCTGACCATAATTCAGAACAATATACAGGATCATTTACAGAAATATCGCGTGACACAGCTGCGCGATCATGATACTATTGCTGACTTTGTCTTCTATATTCAACATGATTATTCAAGTCAGGGTGTACAAGCGATAGCTTGGTCTTAAGGCCTCTCCTCATCATTAGTTCAGCAGGCGAGACCCCGGTAAACGTGTGTGGTCTTGTCCTGTAACTAAGCAGTATGCATGACAGGCGGGTTTGCAGTGACCCTTGGGTTACTCGCTTCATACTCTGCTTTATGATTTGGACAGCACGCTCTGCTTGCCCATTGGATGCAGGTTTGAACGGTGCTGACCTTACATGTTTGATACCATTGAGTTTCATGAACTCTTGAAACTCCTGACTGGTGAAGCACGATCTGTTGTCGCTAACAACGATGTCAGGCAGACCATGTGTCGCAAACATGACACTGAGATTCCCAATGGTAGCTGTGGATGTGCTGGATGACGTGATTATACACTCTATCCACTTCAATATATGCATCCACCACAACTAAAAACATCTTTCCCAGGAAGGGATCCGCAAAGTCCATGTGGATCCTGGACCATGGTTTGGACGGCCACAACCACAGACTCAGCGGCAATTCCGCTGGTGCTTTGCTGAGCTGCATGCAAGTGTTGCACTGATGCACAAATGATTCCAGCTCAGAGTCAATTCTTGGCCACCATACATGAGACCTGGCGATGGCTTTCATCATTACAATGCCGGGATGTGTGCTATGTAGCTCACGTACAAAATTCTCTCTCCCTTTCTTGGGCATAACAACACGATTGCCCCACAGTATACAATCCGACTGAATAGACAGTTCGTCTTTGTGACGAATGTAAGGTTTGGTCTCCTCGCACATTTGCTTGGGTATAGCAGACCAATCACCTTTGAGGATGCAACTCTTCACCACCACTAAAATCGGGTCCTGGCTGGTCCAGGTCTTAACTTGTTGAGCTGTGACAGGGGTTCCTTCACTCTCAAAAGTATCTATAACTAACAATAGATCCGCTGGTTGTGACGTTTCCACCTCCGGTGTGGGCAACGGCAGACGGCTCAAAGCATCGGCACAATTCTCGGTGCCAGGTCTATGGCGAATGACATAAACATAAGCAGATAATGTCAGCGCCCACCTCTGGATGCGGGATGATGCATTGGTATTGATACCTTTGTTTTCAGAGAACAGTGAAATGAGCGGCTTGTGATCTGTCTCCAGTTAAAACCAAAGACCAAACAGGTGCTGATGCATCTTTTTAACCCAATACACACAGGCTAGTGATTCTTTCTCTACCATGCTGTCGGCTCTTTCCGCTTTAGACAAACTTTTTGAAGCATACGCGACTGGTTGAAGTTTACCCGACTCATCAGCTTGTTGGAATACGCAACCAATTCCATACGAGGAAGCATCACAGGCCAATACTAAACGTTTACATGGGTCATAATGTACTAGCAGTGTGTTAGAGCAAAGCAGATTAGTGGCTTTCTCAAAAGCTCCGTCTTGAGACGCACCCCACACCCAGTTGTTGCCTTTTCTTAGCCGCATGTGCAGTGCTTCTAATAAGGTGCTCAATTTAGGTAGGAAGTTACCGAAGTAGTTGAGTAGACAGACCCAGGAACGAATGTAGCTCCGTCACATTCTGCGGCTTGGGTGCATTCTTGATGGCCTTGGTCTTCGCGTCCGCGGGCCTGATGCCGTCAGCAGCGATTTTCCTCCCCAGGAATTCGACCTCTGGTGCCATGAAGACGCACTTCGAGCGTTTCAGTCTGAGTCCCACTTTGTCCAGACGAGGTAGAATCTCTTCCAGGTTGTTCAGATGTTCCTCGGAGTCATCACCTGTGATCAGGATGTCATCTTGGAACACGACGGTTCTGGGAATGGACTTCAGTCGACTCTCCATGTTCCTCTGAAATATTGCTGCAGCCGAGCGAATTCCAAAAGGGCACCTGTGATAAATAAACAGTCCTTTATGTGTGTTAGTGCACGTAAGTCTCTTCAACGTCTCGACCAGCTCCTGTGTCATGTAGGCCGACGTCAAGTCCAGTTTGGTGAACGACTTCCCTCCGGCTAGCGTTGCAAACAAGTCATCAGCCTTCGGTAATGGGTACTGATCCTGTTTCGAAACCCTGTTGATCGTAGCCTTGTAGACTCCACAGACTCTGACTGTGCCATCACTTTTCAGCACAGGAACAATGGGGCTGGGCCATTCATTAAATTCAACCGGTGATATGATCCCTTCACGCTGGAGTCTGTCCAGTTCGATTTCGACCTTCTCCCTCCTCATATACGGAACTGCCCGAGCTTTATGATGCACAGGTTTTGCATCTGAGTCCATGTGGATCTGCACCTTGGCTCCCGTGAAGTTGCTGATACCCGGTTCAAACAGCGAGGGGAACTTGCTCAGTACTTAGGCACATGTATCCTTCTCCAACAGCAACGCCTTGATGTCGTTCTAATTGCATCTGATTTTTTTCAAGCCAGTTCCTGCCGAACAGCGTTGGGCCATTGCCTGGGACAATCCATAGCGATAACTCGTGAACCGCACCGTCATACGACACTTTAATTGTGGCTCTGCCAATCACCGTTATCATTTATTTGGTGTACGTCCACAACTTGGCATTGACTGGACTCAGCCTGGGCCTCACAGCCTTAGTATCTCACAGCTTGTCGAATCCCTCTGGCTCATTATCGATTGACTCGCCCCCGTGTCCAGTTCCATCGATACCGGCACCCCATTAAATTTCACGTTGATCATTATCGGTTTGCCCTTCTTTAGGAATGAGTACAGTCCATACACTTCCTCCTCTGGTATCTCGGATTGCGTATCCGGATCCGTGCTAGTCTGACCATCATCCTCCACGTGGTGTGTTGCAGCACGCTTGCTCATCTGCGGACACTTGCGCTGGAGATGCCCCACTCTCAGACAGCCTTTGCAACTATATTGCTTAAATCGGCACTGCTGGTGCCAGTGATTTCCCCCACAACCCCAACACGGAAAAATCAGATGCATTCCCGCTGGCGGACTTTTGGCAGCCACAGGTTTCGCGTACGCAGTCGGGTAGACCCTGCCATGTGCTGCTCTGCCGAACGCCGAATCAATCATATTTACAGTACTTGCTGAGTTTCGATTTTTCACTGATATCTGCTTTAGACTTCTATCCATCGTCATGCATGACTGAGCGATCGTGGTGGCCCTGTTCAAGTCCAATGTCTCCACCGCCAGTAGTTTACGCAGGATCACCTCGTTGATGATGCCGATTACAAAGAAGTCCCACAGCATGTCTGCCAACACAGCCCCGAACTTACACGGTACCGCTAGACGCCTCAGGTCGGCAACGAATTCCGCCGTGTTCTGGCCCTCTGAGCGAACATGCGTATAATATCTCGAGATGATGATGCCTTCGTCTGGCTTAAAGAGGTCCTATACCAGTGCACACAATGCTTCATTGGTCTTCTCTGTTGGACTCACAGGCAGGAGTAGATTCTTTATCAGACCATAAATTTTTGGACCGCAAACCGTGAGGAACACCGCCCGGTGCCGATCTGCGTCGCCAACCTCCTCCATTTTGTTGGCCACAAAGAACTAATTAAAACGGCTCACAAAGTCTGCCCAATCTTCTCCTTCCACAGATCGCCCCAACAATCCAATTGTGCTCAATAACTGTTAGACTGAGTACTGGTTAACTCCAAGAGGTATGACCTTGGGTCTGCTTTATTAAGGCCCAAAGTGACTAATATACAAAATGGCTGGCCTTCTATACTTGGGCTGCACACGCGTGCGTGCAGCCCAATGGCCTCCAACAGTGACGCCATCTAGTGGCTCGTGATCCCAAAAGTCTAGGGGTATGATTCTCGCTATGGGGGATTGGACAGGTTAGATGCGGGAAGAATGTTCCCGATGTTGGGGAAGTCCAGAACCAGGGGTCACAGTCAAAGGATAAGGGATAAGCCATTTAGGACCGAGATGAGGAGAAACTTCTTCACTCAGAGTGAAGCATGTGGAATTCTCTACCACAGAGAGTTGTTGAGGCCAGTTCGTTGGATATATTCAAAAGGGAGTTAGATATGGCCCTTACGGCTAAAGGGGTCAAGGGGTATGGAGAGAAAGCAGGAATGGGGTACTGAGGTGCATGATCAGCCATGATCATATTGAATGGTGGTGCAGGCTCGAAGGGCTGAATGGCCTACTCCTGCATCTATTTTCTATGTTTCTATGTTTCTATGTTACATACCTGACACACTCTTTCAGGCAGTGAGTTCCAGACCCCACCCCCTCTAGGTGAAGACATTTCTCCTCAAATCCCCTCTAATTAACGGATGAGTCTTCACAGCGCACACCACTGACAACAATGTGCATTTATATAGCGCCGTTAACTCAGTAAAATGTCCCAAGGTGCTTCACAGGAGCGATTATCAAACCAAATTTGACGCCGAGCTGCATAAGGAGATATTAGGGCAGGCTTGGTCAAAGAGGTAGGTTTGAAGGAGCAGGTTTAAGGAGGGAGTTCCAGAGCTTGGGGCCCAGGCAGCTGAAGGCACGGCCACCGATGGTTGAGCGATGGTCACACTCACTACTGGCTACTAACTGGTGGTCTCATTAAGAGGGGCCACCACGGTGACTGATTTGGGAATCAGACAGCCGCTGTGGTAAGGAGCTGTTCTTAGCCTGGCACTTGGTTAGAGCACGGCAACACACTTCAGCAGCCTGACCCATGCCTCCTTCACACTGTCAATGGCTATCTGAAACAGGAATCCCTTCAGTGGGCAGCACTCTCGCCTGTCAGTCAGAGGGTTGTGGGTTCAAGTCCCACTCCACGGACTTCATCTAGGCTGACACACCCAGTGCCGTGCTGAGGGAGCGCCGCACTGTCGGAGGGGCAGTGCTGAGGGAGCGCCGCACTGTCGGAGGGGCAGTGCTGAGGGAGCGCCGCACTGTCGGAGGGGCAGTACTGAGGGAGCGCCGGTCTGTCAGAGAGGCAGTACTGAGGGAGCGCCGCACTGTCGGAGGGGCAGTACTGAGGGAGTGCCGCACTGTCGGAGGGGCAGTACTGAGGGAGCGCCGCACTGTCGGAGGGGCAGTACTGAGGGAGCGCCGCACTGTCGGAGGGGCAGGACTGAGGGAGTGACGCACTGTCGGAGGGGCAGTACTGAGGGAGCGGCGCACTGTCAGAGAGGCAGTACTGAGGGAGCGCCGCACTGTCGGAGGTGCCGTCTTTCAGATGAGACATTAAACCGAGGCCCCGTCTGCCCTCTCAGGAAGACGTAAAAGATCCCACGGCACTATTTCGAAGAAGAGCAGGGGAGTTCTCCCTAGTGTCCTGGGGCCAATATTTATCCCTCAACCAACATCATAAAAAAAAAATGGAATATCTGGCCATTATCACATTGCTGTGTGTGGGAGCTTGCTGTGCACAAATCGGCTGCCGCGTTTCCCACATTACAACAGTGCCTACACTCCAAAAGTACTTCATTGGCTGTAAAGCGCTTTGGGACGTCCGATGGTCGTGAAAGGCGCTATATAAATCCACGTCTTTCTTGTTTTCATGTGCAAAATAATTCTCTAATATATATAAAAGAACAAAAAGCTTTGACGAACATGTTCCAGTGGGGAATAGCAGTGTACGGTGGGGAAAGTTTCAGGTTAGTCACATCTGGCTGAATGTGAAGTTATAATCTGAAAACACAGCCGGTTTGTGCAAAAACCAAGGGGAACACAGACTGCTTTTATATAAAAAAAAACAACTTAAAAATCTTGGAACCACAGCCCATTGAACCAATCGCTCAGGAATTCGGCCTACATAAAACTGACAGAAAAAGCTTGATAAAACAACATTTTATACACGAGCGTTCCTGCTAACATGACTTGTAAAACCTGTATTATTGCAGACGTTTATTCCAAGCAAATCCTACCCGCTGCTCGGAAACTGTCAACATTTCTCTGCCCTCCTTTCAATTTAGTGTGGGATCTTTTACATCCACCTGAGAGGGCAGACAGAGCCTCGGTTTAAGGTCGCTCCCTCAGTACTGCCCCTCCAACAGTGCGGCGCTCCCTCAGTACTGCTCCTCCGACAGTGCGGCGCTCCCTCAGTACTGCCCCTCCGACAGTGCGGCGCTCCCTCAGTACTGCCCCTCCGACAGTGCGGCACTCCCTCAGCACTGCCCCTCCGACACTGTGACGCTCCCTCAGTACTGCCCCTCCCACAGTGCTGTGCTCCCTCAGTACTGCCCCTCCCGCAGTGCGGTGCTCCCTCAGTACTGCCCCTCCGACAGTGCGACGCTCCCTCAGTACTGCCCCTCCCGCAGTGCGGTGCTCCCTCAGTACTGCCCCTCCGACAGTGCAGTACTCCCTCAGTACTGCCCCTCCGACAGTGCAGTACTCCCTCAGTACTGCCCCTCCGACAGTGCAGTACTCCCTCAGTACTGCCCCTCCGACAGTGCGGCGCTCCCTCAGTACTGCCCCTCCGACAGTGCGGTGCTCCCTCAGTACTGCCCCTCCGACAGTGCAGTACTCCCTCAGTACTGCCCCTCCGACAGTGCGGCGCTCCCTCAGTACTGCCCCTCCGACAGTGTAGCGCTCCCTCGGACGTTGCAGACTCTGTGACAGAGTGTGGAAAGTGGTGTGATTGAGGTGGTTAATCGGGGTGACTGAGAGTTTGAATGGGCGAGGTGGGCAGGAGGCTCACGTTGGAGGGGGACCAATCGGATCGCTCTTTCACGGAGCCGGCACAGGCACGATGGGCCGAATGGCCTCCTCCTGTACTGTGTCACTCTGTGATTCAATGAGGCTGGCTGATTGCAGTCGAGGGCCTGGGCGAGGTGTACTGTTGGAGCAGAGCCCGGGCAATTACTCAGCGACTGGCGTGCTACACTCAGCCTGCAAATGCTCGGAGCGGTAACGCCGCATAGATTCACCGGATAACGGGGTTAAAGGGTTAAATCACCCAGGACTGGTCGCACAGACTGGGCTGTGTTCCCTCGAGTGGGGAAGATTAAGGGGCGAGGTTGTGCAAGATGATGAAAGTATTTGATAGGGTGGATAGAGAGAATCTATCTCCTCGGTGGGGGGGAGCCCAGAACAGGGGGACATGATCTTAAAATTAGACCAGGCCGTTCAGCGGTGATGTCAGGATGCGTTTCTTCACACAAAGGGCCGTGGGAATCTGGAACTCTCTCCCTAGAAAGTTGCTGAGGCCGGGGGGGCAATTGGAAATTTTAAAGATTTTTGTTAGTTAAGGGTATTAAAGGGTGCAGGACTATGGTGATAGATGGAGTTAAGATTCAGACCAGCCATATTCTCATTGAATTGTGGAACAGGCTCGAAGGGCCTATGTTGCTCTGACTGCTTTCGTAATACGTTGAGACTGAGGCGTAGGCCCGAGGGGCTGGCTGGCCGACTCCTGCTCCTATTTCTTATGTTCTTGTTCAGTGCCTCAGAGAATGGGCAGGGCTGTGGTATGCGGGATGTTACTAGAACAAAATGTGTCGAGCAAGGAGAAACCTCCAGTGAAAGTGTTTCCCAACCGTGGACTTCAAACATAAATCTAGGATGTGAAGTGAAATAAACAGAGTTGAGAAATTGCTTTGGGATTTTCATCAACTGAGCACTCAGTATTAAATCCCGGCGGATCGAAAGATTTGAGTTTGAAGCCCATGTGTAGATCTAACCATCTCCGTGTGTTTACAGCTGTGCTTGTATCTGATCATTCACTGTCTGCTCTGCCCGTTCTACATGGCCATCAGCGAGCTGGGGCAGGGGGGGGTGGTGAGCGTTAGGGCAGGGGGGCACAGTAGGGGGAGGGGGGTGAGGGGTGGGGGTGGGGTGTGGGGTGAGGGGTGGGGGAGGGGGTGTGGGGTGGGGGTGAGGTGGGGGTGTGGAGTGAGGGGTGAGGGGAGGTGGTGAGGGGTGAGGGGTGAGGGGTGTGGGGTGGGGGTGAGGGGTGGGGGTGTGGGGTGAAGGGTGGGGGTGTGGGGTGAAGGGTGGGGGTGTGGGGTGAGGGGTGGGGGTGTGAGTTGAGGGGTAGGAGTGTGAGGTGTGGGGTGGGGGTGTGAGGTGAGGGGTGGGAGTGTGGGGTGTGGGGTTGGGGTGAGGGGTGGGGGTGTGAGGTGAGGGGTGGGGGTGTGAGGTGAGGGGTGGGGGTGTGGGGTGAGGGGTGGGGGTGTGAGGTGAGGGGTGGGGGTGTGAGGTGAGGGGTGGGAGTGTGGGGTGTGGGGTGGGGGTGTGAGGTGAGGGGTGGGAGTGTGGGGTGTGGGGTTGGGGTGAGGGGTGGGGGTGTGAGGTGAGGGGTGGGGGTGTGAGGTGAGGGGTGGGAGTGTGGGGTGTGGGGTTGGGGTGTGGGGTGGGGGTGTGAGGTGAGGGGTGGGAGTGTGGGTGTGGGGTTGGGGTGTGGGGTGGGGGTGTGAGGTGAGGGGTGGGAGTGTGGGGTGAGGGGTGGGGGTGTGGGGTGTGGGGTGGGGGTGTGGGGTGAGGGGTAGGGGTGTGAGGTGAGGGGTGGGGGTGTGAGGTAAGGGGTGAGGGTGTGGGGTGAGGGGTGGGGGTGTGAGGTGAGGGGTGGGGGTGTGAGGTGAGGGGTGGGAGTGTGGGGTGAGGGGTGGGGGTGTGAGGTGAGGGGTGGGAGTGTGGGGTGAGGGGTGGGGGTGTGGGGTGAGGGGTGGGGGTGTGGGGTGAGGGGTGGGGGTGTGGGGTGTGGGGTGGGGGTGGGCGGTGGGAGTGAGGGGTGAGGGTGGGGTGTGGGGTGAGGGGTGGGGTGTGGGGTGAGGGGTGGAGGTGAGGGGTGAGGGGTGGGGTGAGGGGTGAGGGGTGGCGGTGTGGGGTGTGGGGTGAGGGGTGGGTGTGGGGTGAGGGGTGAGGGGTGGGGTGGGGGGTGAGGGGTGGAGTGTGGGTGAGGGTGTGAGTGTGGGGTGTGGGGTTGGGGTGTGGGTGGGGTGTGAGGTGAGGGGTGTGAGTGTGGGGTGTGGGGTTGGGGTGTGGGGTGAGGGGTGGGGGTGTTGAGTGAGGGGTGGGGGTGGGGTGTGGGGTGGGTGTGGGGGGTGGAGTGAGGGGTGAGGGGTGAGGGGTGGAGTGTGGGGTGAGGGTGAGGTGAGTGGTGAAGGGTGGGGTTGAGGGGTGAGGGGTGAGGGTGGGTGTGTGGGTGGGGGGGTGTGGGGGGGGTGGAAGGGTGGAGGTGTGGGGTGAGGGTGTGGGGTGGGGGTGTGGGGTGAGGGGTGGAGGTGAGG
>NW_027253394.1:0-15880 GCF_044704955.1 Pristiophorus japonicus
TCTCTCTCTCACACACACTCTCTCACACACACACCCTCTCTGACTCACTCTCCCACTCTCACACACTCTCTCTCACACACTCCCTCTCTCACACACTCTCCTCTCACACACTCCCTCTCTCACACACTCTCTCTCACACACACTCTCTCTCACACACTCCCTCTCTCACACACTCTCCCTCTCACACTCTCCCTCTCTCACACACTCTCTCTCACACACTCTCTCACACACACTCCCTCTCTCACTCACTCTCCCTCTCTCACACACTCTCTCTCACACACACTCTCTCACACACTCTCCCTCTCTCACACACACTCTCTCTCACACATCCTCCTCTCTCACTCACTCTCCCTCTCTCACACACACTCTCTCTCACACACTCCCTCTCTCACTCACTCTCCCTCTCTCACACACACTCTCTCAAACACCTTCCATCTCTCACACACTCCCTCTCTCACACACTCTCCCTCTCTCTCTCACACACACCTTCCCTCTCTCACACACTCCCCCTCTCACACACTCCGTCTCTCACACTCTCCCTCTCTCTCTCACACACCTTCCCTCTCTCACACGCTTTGTTTCTCCCACTCGCCCTCTCTTAAATGCTCACACTTTCTCTTCCTCTCTCCCTATCTCGCACACAATCTCTCTCTCCTTCTTCCACTTGTTCTCTCTCACTCTCTCCCTCAAACTCTCCCTCTTCCACTTAATCTCTCTCACTTTCTCCTTCTTCCTCTCTCACTTTATCTCCCACGTTCTCTCTCACTTTGCCTCTCTCGCGCACTCTCAGAGATGTATCTAACCCGTGCTATACCTGCCCTGGAAGTGTTTGATGGGACATTGTAGAGGGAGCTTTACTCTGTATCGAACCCGTGCTATACCTGCCCTGGGAGTGTTTGATGGGACAGTGTAGAGGGAGCTTTACTCTGTATCTAACCCCCTGTACCTGCCCTGGGAGTGTTTGATGGGACAGTGGAGAGGGAGCTTTACTCTGTATATAACCTGTGCTGTACCTGCCCTGGGAGTGTTTGATGGGACAGTGTAGAGGGAGCTTTACTCTGTATCTAACCCGTGCTGTACCTGCCCTGGGAGTGTTTGATGGGACTGTGTAGGGGGAGCTTTACTCTGTATCTAACCCCCTGTACCTACCCTGGAAGTGTTTGATGGGACAGTGTAGAGGGAGCTTTACTCTCTATCTAACCCGTGCTGTACCTGCCCTGGGAGTGTTTGATGGGACAGTGTAGAGGGAGCTTTACTCTGTATCTAACCCGTGCTGTACCTGCCCTGGGAGTGTTTGATGGGACTGTGTAGGGGGAGCTTTACTCTGTATCTAACCCCCTGTACCTACCCTGGAAGTGTTTGATGGGACAGTGTAGAGGGAGCTTTACTCTCTATCTAACCCGTGCTGTACCTGCCCTGGGAGTGTTTGATGGGACAGTGTAGAGGGAGCTTTACTCTGTATCTAACCCCCTGTACCTACCCTGGGAGTGTTTGATGGGACAGTGTAGAGGGAGTTTTACTCTGTATCTAACCCGTGCTGTACCTGCCCTGGGAGTGTTTGATGGGACAGTGTAGGGGGAGCTTTACTCTGTATCTAACCCATGCTGTACCTGCCCTGGGAGTGTTTGATGGGACAGTGTAGAGGGAGCTTTACTCTGTATCTAACCCCCTGTACCTGCCCTGGGAGTGTTTGATGGGACAGTGTAGATGGAGCTTTACTCTGTATCTAACCCCCTGTACCTGCCCTGGGAGTGTTTGATGGGACAGTGCAGAGGGAGCTTTACTCTGTATCTAGCCCCTGTACCTGGCCTGGGAGTGTTTGATGGGACAGTGTAGAGGGAGCTTTACTCTGTATCTAACCCCCTGTACCTGCCCTGGGAGTGTTTGATGGGGCAGTGTAGAGGGAGCTTTACTCTGTATCTAACCCCGTGCTGTACCTGCCCTGGGAGTGTTTGATGGGACAGTATAGAGGGAGCTTTACTCTGTATCTAACACATGCTGTACCTGCCCTGGGAGTGTTTGATGGGACAGTGTAGAGGGAGCTTTACTCTGTATCTAACCCCCTGTACCTGCCCTGGGAGTGTTTGATTGGACAGTGTAGAGGGAGCTTTACTCTGTATCTAACCCCCTGTACCTGCCCTGGGAGTGTTTGATGGGACAGTGTAGTGGGAGCTTTACTCTGTATCTAACCTGTGCTGTACCTGCCCTGGGAGTGTTTGATGGGACTGTGTAGGGGGAGCTTTACTCTGTATCTAACCCGTGCTGTACCTGCCCTGGGAGTGTTTGATGGGACAGTGTAGGGGGAGCTTTACTCTGTATCTAACCCGTGCTGTACCTGCCCTGGGAGTGTTTGATGGGACAGTGTAGAGGGAGCTTTACTCTGTATCTAACCCCCTGTACCTGCCCTGGGAGTGTTTGATGGGACAGTGTAGGGGGAGCTTTACTCTGTATCGAACCCCGTGCTGTACCTGCCCTGGGAGTGTTTGATGGGACAGTGTAGAGGGAGCTTTACTCTGTATCTAACCCGTGCTGTACCTGCCCTGGGAGTGTTTGATGGGACAGTGTAGAGGGAGCTTTACTCTGTATCTAACCCCCTGTACCTGCCCTGGGAGTGTTTGATGGGACAGTGTAGAGGGAACTTTACTCTGTATCTAACCCGTGCTGTACCTGCCCTGGGAGTGTTTGATGGGACAGTGTAGGGGGAGCTTTACTCTCTATCTAACCCATGCTGTACCTGCCCTGGGAGTGTTTGATGGGACAGTGTAGAGGGAGCTTTACTCTGTATCTAACCCCCTGTACCTGGCCTGGGAGTGTTTGATGGTACAGTGCAGAGGGAGCTTTACTCTGTATCTAACCCCCTGTACCTGCCCTGGGAGTGTTTGATGGGACAGTGTAGAGGGAGCTTTACTCTGTATCTAACCCCGTGCTGTACCTGCCCTGGGAGTGTTTGATAGGACAGTGTAGAGGGAGCTTTATTCTGTATCTAACCCCCTGTACCTGCCCTGGGAGTGTTTGATGGGACAGTGTAGAGGGAGCTTTACTCTGTGTCTAACCCCCTGTACCTGCCCTGGGAGTGTTTGATGGGACAGTGTAGAGGGTGCTTTACTCTGTATCTAACCCGTGCTGTACCTGCCCTTGGAGTGTTTGATGGGACAGTGTAGAGGGAGCTTTACTCTGTATCTAACCCGTGCTGTACCTGCCCTGGGAGTGTTTGATGGGACAGTGTAGAGGGAGCTTTACTCTGTATCTAACCCCCTGTACCTGCCCTGGGAGTGTTTGATGGGACAGTGTAGAGGGAACTTTACTCTGTATCTAACCCGTGCTGTACCTGCCCTGGGAGTGTTTGATGCGACAGTGTAGCGGGAGCTTTACTCTGTATCTAACCCCCTGTACCTGCCCTGGGAGTGTTTGATGGGACAGTGTAGAGGGAGCTTTACTCTGTATCTAACCTGTGCTGTACGTGCCCTGGGAGTGTTTGATGGGACAGTGTAGGGGGAGCTTTACTCTGTATCTAACCCGTGCTGTACCTGCCCTGGGAGTGTTTGATGGGACAGTGTAGGGGGAGCTTTACTCTGTATCTAACCCCGTGCTGTACCTGCCCTGGGAGTGTTTGATGGGACAGTGTAGAGGGAGCTTTACTCTATATCTAACCCGTGCTGTACCTGCCCTGGGAGTGTTTGATGGGACAGTGTAGAGGGAGCTTTACTCTGTATCTAACCCCCTGTACCTGCCCTGGGAGTGCTTGATGGGACAGTGTAGAGGGAACTTTACTCTGTATCTAACCTGTGCTGTACCTGCCCTGGGAGTGTTTGATGGGACAGTGTAGAGGGAGCTTTACTCTGTATCTAACCCCCTGTACCTGCCCTGGGAGTGTTTGATGGGACAGTGTAGAGGGAGCTTTACTCTGTATCTAACCCCGTGCTGTACCTGCCCTGGGAGTGTTTGATGGGACAGTGTAGAGGGAGCTTTATTCTGTATCTAACCCCCTGTACCTGCCCTGGGAGTGTTTGATGGGACAGTGTAGAGGGAGCTTTACTCTGTGTCTAACCCCCTGTACCTGCCCTGGGAGTGTTTGATGGGACAATGTAGAGGGTGCTTTACTCTGTATCTAACCCGTGCTGTACCTGCCCTTGGAGTGTTTGATGGGACAGTGTAGAGGGAGCTTTACTCTGTATCTAAACTGTGATAAACATGCCCTGGGAGTGTTTGATGGGACAGTGTAGAGGGAGCTTTACTCTGTATCAAACCCCATGCTATACCTGCCCTGGGAGTGTTTGATGGGACAGTGCAGAGGGAGCTTTACTCTGTAGCTAACCCTGAGCTGTACCTGCCCTGGGAGTGTTTGATGGGACAGTGTAGAGAGAGCTTTACTCTGTATCTAACCCCGTGCTGTACCTGCCCTGGGAGTGTTTGATGGGACAGTGTAGAGGGAGCTTTACTCTGTATCTAACCCCGTGCTGTACCTGCCCTGGGAGTGTTTGATGGGACAGTGTAGAGGGAGCTTTACTCTGTATCTAACCCGTGCTGTACCTGCCCTGGGAGTGTTTGATGGGACAGTGTAAATGGAGCTTTACTCTCTATCTAACCTGTGCTGTACCTGCCCTGGGAGTGTTTGATGGGACAGTGTAGAGGGAGCTTTACTCTGTATCTAACCCGTGCTGTACCTGCCCAGGGGGTGTTTGATGGGACAGTATAGAGGGAGCTTTACTCTGTATCTAACCCGTGCTGTACCTGCCCTGGTGGTGTTTGATGGGACAGTGTAGAGGGAGCTTTACTCTTTATATAACCCGTGCTATACCTGCCCTGGGAGTGTTTGATGGGACAGTGTAGAGGGAGCTTTACTCTTTATATAACCCGTGCTATACCTGCCCTGGTGGTGTTTGATGGGACAGTGTAGAGGGAGCTTTACTCTTTATATAACCCGTGCTATACCTGCCCTGGGAATGTTTGATAGGACAGTGTAGAGGGAGCTTTACTCTGTATCTAACCCCGTGCTGTACCTGCCCTGGGTGTGTTTGATAGGACAGTGTAGAGGGAGCTTTACTCTGTATCTAACCCGTGCTGTACCTGGCCTGGGAGTGTTTGATGGGACAACGTAGAGGGAGCTTTACTCTGTATCTAACCCCCTGTACCTGCCCTGGGAATGTTTGATGGGACAGTGTAGAGGGAGCTTTACTCTGTATCTAACCCCCTGTACCTGCCCTGGGAGTGTTTGATGGGATGTGTAGGGGGAGCTTTACTCTGTATTTAACCCCCTGTACCTGCCCTGGGAGTGTTTGACGGGACAGTGTAGAGGGAGCTTTACTCTGTATCTAACCCGTGCTGTACCTGCCCTGGGAGTGTTTGATGGGACAGTGTAGAGGGAGCTTTACTCTGTATCTAACCCCGAGCTGTACCTGCCCTGGGAGTGTTTGATGGGACAGTGTAGAGGGAGCTTTACTCTGTATCTAACCCGTGCTGTACCTGCCCTGGGAGTGTTTGATGGGACAGTGTCGAGGGAGCTTTACTCTGTATCTAACCCCCTGTACCTGCCCTGGGAGTGTTTGATGGGACAGTGTAGAGGGAGCTTTACTCTGTATCTCACGCTGAGTTCCATGTGTAACAGAAGTGTGTGACTGCTGTTACACAGGTGTAGCGTGTGGTGTCCCCGGGGGTCTCGAAAAGGTACAATTACAGAGAGGGAGGGAGTGGGATAATGATAGGAGGCAGAGCCTGTGAGAGAATTTGATCAAAAGTGTCAGTTCAAAGGGAGACAGATACTATTGAGGATTCAGGATGTGTCTGGGAGGATGGCTTCGCCTTGGGGCTGGTGGGCTGGGGGTGGGGGGTCGAGAGGAGGAGTGGGAGCTTGGTCATTCATATTATGGGATATCAGTTAACACAGCAAATTCTTCCCGTTTACATCTGTGTATTGTTAACATTAATCCCTTCACCAGCCTCTTCCCAGTCAGACAGGGAGTCCAGACTGCTCCCAGTTAGTTACGATATAACCCTTTCACCCCACACCCCCTCAGCTCATGTGCCTTAACCGTGTCCTGGGCTCCCTCTCACTCCCCCATCGACCCCGCTCCCATCCCCAAGGACGCTGACTCTCGGCTGGGCAGGGTGGGGGGGCGGTGAGATCTATGGGTGTCGGCCCGACCCAGTCTCCCCCCGACACTCTTGCACGCACGTGCACTCGGTCTCACTCTCACTCCCGCACTCCCATGCACAAAGGCACACACTCTCGCAACGCACTCGCAACACACTCACACAAATCATCATAGACAGCCCTTCGGAATCGAGGAAGACTTACTTCCACTCCCAAAGTGAGTCCTCAGGTGGCTGAACAGTCCAATATGAGAACCACAGTCCCTGTCACAGGTGGGACAGACAGTGGTTGAGGGAAGGGGAGGGTGGGACTGGTTTGCCGCACGCTCCTTCCGCTGCCTGCGCTTGGTTTCTGCACGCTCTCGGCGACGAGACTCGAGGTGCTCAGCGCCCTCCCGGATGCACTTCCTCTACTCAGGGCGGACTGGTCTTTGGCCAGGGACTCCCAGGTGTCGGTGGGGATGTTGCACTTTATCAGGGAGGCTTTGAGGGTGGCCCCTTGTAACGTTTCCTCTGCCCACCTGGGGCTCGTTTGCCGTGAAGGAGTTCCGAGTAGAGCGCTTGCTTTGGGAGTCGGGGGCATGCGGACAATGTGGCCCACCCAGCGGAGCTGGTCGAGTGTGGTCAGTGCTTCGATGCTGGGGACGCACACACACGCGCACACACATACACACACACACACACGCGCACACACACACACACACACACGCGCACACACACGCGCACACACACACACACACACACACACACACGCGCCGCACTGGAGTGTCAGCCTGGATTTTGTTGTGCTCAAGTCCCTGGAGTGGGACTCGAACCCACAACCTTCTGACTCAGAGGCGAGAGAGCTGCCCACTGAGCCACAGCTGACACATACAGCGACTTTAATATAGTGGCAATGTTCCAAGGCACTTCATAGAAGCGATTATCAAAGAAAATCTGACACTGTGCTACGTAAGAGAATATTAGGACAGGTGACCAAAAGCTTGGTCAAACATAGAAACATAGAAAATAGGTGCAGGAGTAGGCCATTCGGCCCTTCGAGCCTGCACCACTATTCAATAAGATCATGGCTGATCATTCCCTCAGTACCCCTTTCCTGCTTTCTCTCCATACCCCTTGATCCCTTTAGCCGTAAGGGCCATATCTAACTCCCTCTTGAATATATTTAGTGAATTGGCCTCAACAACTTTCTGTGGTAGAGAATTCCACAGGTTCACCACTCTCTGGGTGAAGAAGTTTCTCCTCATCTCGGTCCTAAATGGCCTGCCCCTTATCCTTAGACTGTGACCTCTGGTTCTGGACTTCCCCAACATCGGGAACATTCTTCCTGCATCTAACCTGTCCAGTCCCGTCAGAATTTTATATGTTTCTATGAGATCCCCTCTCATTCTTCTGAACTCCAGTGTATACAGACCCAGTTGATCCAGTCTCTCCTCATATGACAGTCCTGCCATCCCGGGAATCAGTCTGGTGAACCTTCGCTGCACTCCCTCAATAAGGAGCGTCTTAAAGGAGGAGAGGCTTTCCCCCCTGGCTGTGTAGTCTAGCACTATGGGGTCAGAGTCTCAGGATAAGGGGTTGGCCTTTTAGGTGGCAAACCTTTGGAATTCTCTGCCCCAGAGGACTTTGGAGGCTCAGTCATTGAGTATATTCAGGACAGGGATCGATCGAGTTTTGGACATTAAGGGAACCAAGGGATATGGGGATAGTGCAGGAAAGTGGAGTTGAGGCAGAAGATCAGCCGTCATCATATTAAATGGCGGAGCAGGCTCGAGGGGCTGAGTGGCCCATTCCTGCTCCTATTTCTTATGTTCTGATGTGGAGAGGCAGTGAGGTTTAGGGAGAGAATTCCAGAGTTTAGGGATAGGAAGATTGAAAGCATGGCCGCCAATGCAAGGAAAATCGTCGGGGTGGGAGGAGAGGGAACGTACAAGAGGCCAGAATTGAAGGAGCGCAGAGATCTTGGAGGGTTGTAGGGCTGGGGGAGGTTCAAGAGAATGCGGGCGGGGCATGAGCGCATGGAGGGATTTTGATTTGTCAGCCAGTGGCTCAGTGGACAGCTCTCCCGTCTCTGAGTCACAAGGTCGTCGGCTCAAGTCCCACTCCAGGGACTCGAGCACAAAAATCTAGGCTGACACTCCCAGTGCAGTACTGAGGGAGTACCGCACTGTCGGAGGGGCAGTACTGAGGGAGTGCTGCACTGTCGGAGGGGCAGTACTGAGGGAGTGCCGCACTGTCGGAGGGGCAGTACTGAGGGAGTACCGCACTGTCGGAGGGGCAGTACTGAGGGAGTACCGCACTGTCGGAGGGGCAGTACTGAGGGAGTACCGCACTGTCGGAGGGGCAGTACTGAGGGAGTACCGCACTGTCGGAGGAGCAGTACTGAGGGAGTGCAGCACTGTCGGAGGGGCAGTACTGAGGGAGTGCCGCACTGTCGGAGGGGCAGTACTGAGGGAGTGCCGCACTGTCGGAGGGGCAGTACTGAGGGAGTGCCACACTGTCGGAGGGGCAGCACTGAGGGACGCCGTACTGTCGGAGGGGCAGTACTGAGGGAGTGCTGCACTGTGGGAGGGGCAGTACTGAGGGAGTGCCACACTGTCGTAAGGGCAGTACTGAGGGAGTGCCACACTGTCGGAGGGGCAGTACTGAGGGAGTGCTGCACTGTCGGAGGGGCAGTACTGAGGGAGCGCTACACTGGCGGAGGGGCAGTACTGAGGGAGTGCTACACTGGCGGAGGGGCAGTACTGAGGGAGTGTCGCATTGTCGGAGGGGCAGTACTGAGGGAGCGCTGCACTGTCAGAGGTGCCATCTTTTGGATGAGACGTTAAACTGAGGCCCCGTCTGCTCTCTCGGGTGGATGTAAAAGATCCCATGGCACTATTTTGAAGAACAGGGCCGTTCTCCCTGGTGTCCTGGCCGATATTTATCCCTCAATCAACATATAAACAGATGATCTGGTCAGTATCACATTGCTGTGTGTGGGAGCTTGCTGTGCGCAGATTGGCCTGCCGCGTTTCCCACGTTACAACAGTGACTGCTCTCCAAAACAAAAGTACTTCATTGGCTGTAAAGCGCTTTGGGCCTTCCGGTGGTCATGAAAGGCACTGTAGAAATGTAAGTCTTTCTTCTTTGAAGGCGAAGGACAAGAATTTAAAAAATCGAGGCGTGTGTTACAGAAGTGGGCCTAGTTCTGTAGGCTGAGCCTTCCGTGACTGCAGTCGCCCCGGCAACGGCTGTGGTTGTGGTTTTGCAAGTCTAGTTCAGATGTTACTTGATGTGGGCTTGTGGGGGAAGCCAATTCTGCAACTAGAATTGTCTCTTTGAAGTTAAAGACATGGCGAATATTTCCTTTAATCTCACTCCTTAGCCTCAATTAGCAACTTCAAAACATTCAGACTTCTGACAGGCTAAACTGGCCCCATCTTTGAAAGCGAGGAGTTCAAAAGGGTTCCTTCAAGCAAATTCACGTTTCAATTAACATTCTCTCCCCGTCCCCCGTCCCTCACCCCACTACACCCCTTTTCACTCGCCCCGCCCCCCCCTCACAACCCTTCCTTTACCCATCTGACAATGAACCGTTCCAAGAATTACGTCAAGGCCCGACTACACTATCGGTAAACTTCAGCTCTTCGGAAACTTGGCTGTCCGTATCCTAACTCGCACCAAGTCCCACTCACCCATCACCCCCTGTGCTCGCTGACCTACATTGTCAGGGGCAGTACTGAGGGAGTGCCGCACTGTGGGAGGGGCAGTACTGAGGGAGCGCCGCACTGTGGGAGGGGCAGTACTGAGGGAGCGCCGCACTATCGGAGGGGCAGTACTGAGGGAGCGCCGCACTATCGGAGGGGCAGTACTGAGGGAGCGCCGCACTGTGGGAAGGGCAGTGCTGAGGGAGCGCTGCACTGTCGGAGGGGCAGTACTGAGGGAGTGCCGCACTGTGGGAGGGGCAGTACTGAGGAAGTGCTGCACTGTCGGAGGGGCAGTACTGAGGAAGTGCCGCACTGTCGGAGGGGCAGTACTGAGGAAGTGCCGCACTGTCGGAGGGGCAGTACTGAGGAAGTGCCGCACTGTCGGAGGGGCAGTACTGAGGGAGTGCTGCACTGTCGGAGGGGCAGTACTGAGGGAGTGCTGCACTGTCGGAGGGGCAGTACTGAGGAAGTGCCGCACTGTCGGAGGGGCAGTGCTGAGAGAGTGCTGCACTGTCGGAGGGGCAGTACTGAGGAAGTGCTGCACTGTCGGAGGGGCAGTACTGAGGGAGCGCTGCACTGTCGGTGGGGCAGTACTGAGGGAGTGCCGCACTGTCAGGTGAAGCAACGCCTCGATTTCAAAATGATCATCCTTGTTTTCAAATCCCTCCATGGCCCTCGCCCCCCCCCCCCACCCCCTGCCCCGCCCCGCCCCCCCATCTCTGTAACCTCCTCCAACCCCACCAGCCCTCGAGATCTCTGCGCTCCTCCAATTCTGGCCTGCCCGAATTCCTTCGCTCCACCAGCTGCCTCGGCCCGAAGCTCAGGAACTCCCTTCCTAACCCTCTCCACCAGCCTCTCTCCATTTGTACGCTCCTCAACACTGTCCTCTATCACCAAGCTTTTGGTCACCTGCCCTAATATCTCCTTGTTTGGCTCTGTGTGTCAATGTCTGGTTTTCCGCTCCTGTCACGGCTCCTTGGGTCTCTCATGCTGTGACAGGGACACTTTGACAATAAGGCCACGACAATAACAAAAGAAAAGGACTTGTATTTCCATAGCGCCTTTCACGACCACTGAACATTCCAAACTGCTTTACAGCCAATGAAGTACTTTTGGATTGTAGTCACTGTTGTAATGTGGGAAACGCGGCAGGCCAATTTGCGCACAACAAGCTCCCACAGTCAGCAATGTGATAATGACCGGATAATCTGTTTTTTGTGATGTTGATGGATGGATAAATATTAGCCCCAGGACACCGGGGACAACTCCCCTGCTCTTCTTCGAACTAGTGCCGTGGGATTTTTTACGTCCACCCGAGAGAGCAGATGGGGCCTCGGTTTAACGTCTCATCTGAATGACGGCCCCTCCGAAAGTGCGGCGCTCTCTCAGTACTGCCCCTCCGACAGTGCGGCACTCCCTCAGTACTGCCCCTCCGACAGTGCGGCACTCCCTCAGTACTGCCCCTCCGACAGTGCAGCACTCCCTCAGTACTGTCCCTCTGACAGTGCGGCACTCCCTCAGTACTGCCCCTCTGACAGTGCGGCACTCCCTCAGTACTGCCCCACCGACAGTGCAGCACTCTCTCAGTACTGCCCCACCGACAGTGCAGCACTTCCTCAGTACTGCCCCTCTGACAGTGCAGCACTTCCTCAGTACTGCCCCTCTGACAGTGCAGCACTCTCTCAGCACTGCCCCACCAACAGTGCAGCACTTCCTCAGTACTGCCCCTCCGACAGTGCAGCACTCCCTCAGCACTGCCCCTCCCACAGTGCGGCACTCCCTCAGTACTGCCCCTCCGACAGTGCAGCACTCCCTCAGCACTACCCCTCCCACAGTGCGGCGCTCCCTCAGTACTGCCCCTCCCACAGTGCGGCGCTCCCTCAGTACTGCCCCTCCGACAGTGCGGCACTCCCTCAGTACTGCCCCTCCCACAGTGCGGCACTCCCTCAGCACTGCACTGGAGTGTCAGCCTAGATTTTTGTGCTCAAGTGTCTGGAGTGGGACTTGAACCCATGACCTGCTGACCCAGAGGCGAGAATGTAACAGCGTGACAGTAAAGCCGTGACAGTCATGTGTGGCACTAAGTGACGGTAATACCGTAATGGCATTGGTAACCGCTGCTCTTGGTCGTTCTACCACAGCATGGCGATGTTACCTCCGAAACTGAGCGGGGAGTGCTCTTCAACTTTGACAGTGCGGAGCGAGGGGGGGGGGGGGGTAGAATGGATCGTAGTGGATCGGCCGTCCGTTAAACACCCCGTCCAAGTTCCCTTTCCAGTGACTTCCCCCCCCAGCCCCGCCAACTGAAGGCTGATTATACCCCCAATATTACACCTGTTATTTCAGCTGGCTCCAGAGGGGGCACTGTACCACTCTTAGCCTCTTCACAGAATCGCAGAGGTTTACAGCACGGAAGCAGGCCATTCGGCCCATCGTGTCCGCGCCGGCCGACAAAGAGCTACCCAGCCTAATCCCACTTTTCAGCTCTCGGTCCGTAGCCCTGCAGGTTACAGCACTTCAAGTGCACATCCAGGTACTTTTTAAATGTGGTGAGGGTTTCTGCCTCTACCACCCTTTCAGGCCGTGAGTTCCAGACCCCCACCACCCTCTGGGTGAAGACATTTCCCCTCAAATCCCCTCTAAACCTCCCCCCAGTTGCTTTAAATCTATGCCCCCTGGTTGTTGACCCCTCTGCTAAGGGAAACAGGTCCTTCCTATCCACTCTATCCAGGCCCCTCATAATTTTATACACCTCAATCAGGTCTTCCCTCAGCCTCCTCTGTTCCAAAGAAAACAACCCCAGCCTATCCAATCTGTCCTCATCGCTAAAATTCTCCAGTCCCGGCAACATCCTCGTAAATCTCCTCTGTACCCTCTCCAGTGCAATCACGTCCTTCCTGTAATGTGGTGACCAGAACTGCACGCAGTACTCCAGCTGTGGCCTAACCAGTGGTTTATACAGTTCAAGCATAACCTCCCTGCTCTTGTATTCTATGCCTCGGCTAATAAAGGCAAGTATTCCGTATGTTCTTAACCACCTTATCCACCTGGCCTGCTACCTTCAGGGATCTGTGGACCTGCTCTCCAAGGTCCCTCTGTCCCTCTACACTTCTCAGTGTCCTACCATTTAATGTGTATCCCCCTTGCCTTGTTAGCCCTCCCCAAATGCATCACCTCTCACTTCTCCCGATTGAACTCCATTTGCCTCTGTTCTGCCCACCTGACCAGTCCATCGATATCTTCCTGCAGTCCACAGCTTTCTTCTTCATTATCAACCACTCAGCCGATTTTAGTATCATCTGCAAACTTCTGAATCATACCCCCTACATTCAAGTCCAAATCATTGATATATACCACAAAAAGCAAGGGTCCGAGTACTGAGCCATGCAGAACCCCCTGGAAACATCCTTCCAGTCACAAAAACACCCATCAAATATTAGCCTCTGCTTCCTGCTTATAACCCACACAACATTAACTTGATCTGGGAGAGACGACACAGGAGATTGACCAGTAAATGTAGAAACAGATAACGCACATGGCATTTTCCAGCTGTCACACGCAAGCCACCACACTCCACCACCAGTGCAAAATCATCTTTAATAATTACATTAACAGGAAAATACAATTGCTCTCTGAATAACACCTTGAGATAACTGCCAGTCCCAATTATATTGATTTTTCAATTCACTGTGCGTTAGATATAATATCGCTTCCCCTCAGGGCTGGGTATCAGAGGTGTTGGATACACTGCTTTACCTGCCCTGGGAGTGTTTGATGGGACAGTGTAGAGGGAGCTTTACTCTGTATCTAACCCGTGCTGTACCTGGCCTGGGAGTATTTGATGGGACAGTGTAGAGGGAGCTTTACTCTGTAACTAACCCGTGCTGTACCTGCCCTGGGAGTATTTGATGGGACAGTGTAGAGGGAGCTTTACTCTGTATCTAACCCCCTGTACCTGCCCTGGGAGTGTTTGATGGGACAGTGTAGAGGGAGCTTTACTCTGTATCTAACCCCCTGTACCTGCCCTGGGAGTGTTTGATGGGACAGTGTAGAGGCAGCTTTACGCTGTATCTAACCTGACTTACAGTCACTTGACAGACCATCCCCGAACCCTCATCACTTGCTTCGATACAGGAACCCTCCCCAATCGCTACACTTTGCCCATTCCGTGCCCCGACCCTCTGCATTACAGTGAAGTGAAGACACTCACCTTGATGTAGGAGGGAGAGAGCCCCTCGCAGGCAGACCTCCAGTACGATGGCCAGCTGTGCCCTCGAAACCATCTTCGCTAACTGCAAGAACCAGTGCTGTGGAGGTCCGGGGAGTGAGCGAGAGAATGAGGCAGAGGGACTGAGAGAGAGAGAAACTGAGAGAGACAGAGAGAGAGAGAGAGAGTCAGTGATGGAGAGGGACAGAGAAAAAGAGGAAGAAACGGAGAGGGAGAGAGCGAGTCAGAGTGGGGCTGAGAGAGAGGGAGAGACAGAAACACAGAGGGAGAGAAAGAGAGATAATTAGACTGAGAGAGACAGAGTGAGACTGAGCGAAAGAGGGAGAGACAGAGACTGAGAGTGACTGAGAGATAAAGAGGGAACGAGACAGAGAGGGAGAGAGACAGACAAAGTTATAGATACAGAGAGGCAGAGCGACAGTGTGACTTCGACAGTGAGAGAGAGAGAGACAGTGAGAGAGAGAGAGAGAGAGAGAAAGTGAGAGTGTGACTTGGACAGTGAGAGAGAGAGACGGTGAGAGAGAGAGAGAGAGAGAAAGTGAGAGTGTGACTTAGACAGTGAGAGAGAGAGAGACAGTGTGAGTGAGAGAGAGAGAGAGAGAGAAAGTGAGAGTGTGACTTCGACAGTGAGAGAGAGAGACAGTGAGAGAGAGAGAGAGAGAGAAAGTGAGAGTGTGACTTAGACAGTGAGAGAGAGAGAGACAGTGTGAGTGAGAGAGAGAGAGAGAGAGAAAGTGAGAGTGTGACTTAGACAGTGAGAGAGAGAGAGAGACAGTGTGAGTGAGAGAGAGAGAGAGAGAGAAAGTGAGAGTGTGACTTAGACAGTGAGAGAGAGAGAGAGACAGTGAAAGAGAGAGAGAGAGAGACAGTGAGAGTGTGACTTAGACAGTGAGAGAGAGAGAGAGACAGTGAAAGAGAGAGAGAGAGAGAGAGAGAGAGAGAAAGTGAGAGTGCGACTTAGACAGTGAGAGAGAGAGAGGGACAGTGAGAGAGAGAGAGAGAGAGAGAGAGACAGTGAGAGTGTGACTTAGACAGTGAGAGAGCGAGAGACAGTGAGAGTGGGACAGTGAGAGAGAGAGGGGGAGACAGTGAGAGAGACAGAAAGAGAGACAGTGAGAGAGAGAACGAGGGAGAGAGACAGAGAGAGAGAGACAGTGAGAGAGAGAGAGAGAGACAGTGAGAGAGAGAGAGAGAGACAGTGAGAGAGAGGCAGACAGAGGACGGAGCCTCTCGGTAGGTTTTCCGGAGGAGTGTGTGCTGTGTTTCTGTCCTCACTATGTGAAAGGGCAGTGAGGACAGTTCCGAGAGAAGCAGCTGGCGTGTGTGGAGAGGGAGAGGGAGCCCGGAGGCTGAACGCATGTAGTTAATTAGACCAATCTCTCTGCGTGTGTGTGTGTGTGTGTGTGTGTGTGAGTAGCATGAAAAGCGGCAGCTCGCTCTCTCTCTCTCTCTCTCTCTCTCGGCGATACAACCTGCAGCCTCCCTCTGTGAAGTGCCCGGGTTCCCACCTGTCCGTGCTCTCAGTCTCTCGCAACGTAATCCGGCAGGTTCTCGATTTTCCACCCAGCCCCCTTTCAAGTCCCTCGCAAGTGCTCTCCGCAGATCCTACTCCCCTGCCGGGACATGAACCACCAGCGTTCGAGAGACAAAAAAGTCTCCCAGGGTTTTATTGCATCGAACGTTCTTGTGGGATTCTTTTCTCTCTCCCTCGTTCCTTTCGCCGTCAGTCACTTCTCCCCAGCCTGATGATCCCGCCGGTTTGTGTGTGTGTCTGAGAGGCTCCCTCGCGGCCCCAGGTGTGAGCACAGCGATGTGGCTGAGACAAGAGCGCTTCCCCTTTAAGAAATGGGGCGCTGGAGTTTGATGCCCTGAC
>NW_027253395.1:0-15877 GCF_044704955.1 Pristiophorus japonicus
AGACCCCCCCCGACACACTGATCCATAGACCCCCCCCCGACACACTGACCCACAGACCCCCCCCGACACACTGACCCACAGACCCCCCCCGACACACTGACCCATAGACCCCCCCCCGACACACTGACCCATAGACCCCCCCCGACACACTGACCCATAGACCCCCCCGACACACTGACCCATAGACCCCCCCCCCGACACACTGACCCATAGACCCCCCCCCGACACACTGACCCATAGACCCCCCCGACACACTGACCCATAGACCCCCCCCCGACACACTGACCCATAGACCCCCCCCGACACACTGACCCATAGACCCCCCCGACACACTGACCCATAGACCCCCCCCCGACACACTGACCCATAGACCCCCCCCCGACACACTGACCCCCCCGACACACTGACCCATAGACCACCCCCACGACACACTGACCCATAGACCCCCCCTGACACACTGACCCATAGACCCCCCCCCGACACACTGACCCATAGACCCCCCCGACACACTGACCCCCCCGACACACTGACCCATATAGACCCCGACACACTGACCCATAGACCCCCCCGACACACTGACCCATAGACCCCCCCCGACACACTGACCCATAGACCCCCCCCGACACACTGACCCATAGATCCCCCCCCGACACACTGACCCATAGATCCCCCCCCGACACACTGACCCATAGACCCCCCCCCGACACACTGACCCATAGACCCCCCGACACACTGACCCATAGACCCCCCCCGACACACTGACCCCCCCGACACACTGACCCATAGACCCCCCCCGACACACTGACCCATAGACCCCCCCGACACACTGACCCCCCCCGACACACTGACCCCCCGGACACACTGACCCATAGACCCCCCCCCGACACACTGACCCCCCCGACACTGACCCATAGACCCCCCGACACACTGACCCATAGACCCCCCCCGACACACTGACCCATAGACCCCCCCCGACACACTGACCCATAGACCCCCCCCGACACACTGACCCATAGACCCCCCCCGACACACTGACCCATAGACCCCCCCCGACACACTGACCCATAGACCCCCCCGACACACTGACCCATAGACCCCCCCCCCGACACAGACCCATAGACCCCCCCGACACACTGACCCCCCCGACACACTGACCCATAGACCCCCCCGACACACTGACCCATAGACCCCCCCGACACACTGACCCATAGACCCCCCCCCCCCGACACACTGACCCATAGACCCCCCCGACACACTGACCCATAGACCCCCCCCGACACACTGACCCATAGACCCCCCCCCCCGACACACTGACCCATAGACCCCCCCGACACACTGACCCCCCCCGACACACTGACCCATAGACCCCCCCCCGACACACTGACCCCCCCCGACACACTGACCCATAGACCCCCCCCCGACACACTGACCCCCCCGACACACTGACCCATAGACCCCCCCACGACACACTGACCCATAGACCCCCCCGACACACTGACCCATAGACCCACCCCGACACACTGACCCCCCCCCGACACACTGACCCATAGACCCCCCCCGACACACTGACCCATAGAACCCCCGACACACTGACCCATAGACCCCCCCCGACACACTGACCCATAGACCCCCCTGACACACTGACCCCCCCCCGACACACTGACCCATAGACCCCTCCCGACACACTGACCCATAGACCCCCCCCCCGACACACTGACCCATAGACCCCCCCGACACACTGACCCCCCCCGACACACTGACCCATAGACCCCCCCCGACACACTGACCCATAGACCCCCCGACACACTGACCCCCCCCGACACACTGACCCATAGACCCCCCCGACACACTGACCCCCCCGACACACTGACCCATAGACCCCCCCCGACACACTGACCCATAGACCCCCCCCGACACACTGACCCATAGACCCCCCCCGACACACTGACCCATAGACCCCCGACACACTGACCCATAGACCCCCCCGACACACTGACCCATAGACCCCCCCCCGACACACTGACCCATAGACCCCCCCGACACACTGACCCCCCCCGACACACTGACCCATAGACCCCCCCCCGACACACTGACCCCCCCCGACACACTGACCCATAGACCCCCCCCCGACACACTGACCCCCCCCGACACACTGACCCATAGACCCCCCCACGACACACTGACCCATAGACCCCCCGACACACTGACCCATAGACCCCCCCCGACACACTGACCCCCCCCCGACACACTGACCCATAGACCCCCCCCGACACACTGACCCATAGAACCCCCGACACACTGACCCATAGACCCCCCCCGACACACTGACCCATAGACCCCCCTGACACACTGACCCATAGAGACCCCCCCGACACACTGACCCATAGACCCCCCCCGACACACTGACCCCCCCGACACACTGACCCATAGACCCCCCCCGACACACTGACCCATAGACCCCCCGACACACTGACCCCTCCCGACACACTGACCCATAGACCCCCCCGACGCACTGACCCCCCCGACACACTGACCAATAGACCCCCCCCGACACACTGACCCATAGACCCCCCCGACACACTGACCCATAGACCCCCCCGACACACTGACCCATAGACCCCCCGACACACTGACCCATAGACCCCCCGACACACTGACCCATAGACCCCCCCGACACACTGACCCATAGACCCCCCCGACACACTGACCCATAGACCCCCCCCCGACACACTGACCCATAGACCCCCCCGACACACTGACCCATAGACCCCCCCCGACACACTGACCCATAGACCCCCCCGACACACTGACCCATAGACCCCCCCCCCGACACACTGACCCATAGACCCCCCGACACACTGACCCATAGACCCCACCCGACACACTGACCCATAGACCCCCCCCCGACACACTGACCCATAGACCCCCCCCGACACACTGACCCCCCCGACACACTGACCCATAGACCCCCCGACACACTGACCCATAGACCCCACCCGACACACTGACCCATAGAATCCCCCGACATACTGACCCATAGACCCCCCCCCGACACACTGACCCATAGACCCCCCCGACACACTGACCCCCCCGACACACTGACCCCCCCGACACACTGACCCATAGACCCCCCCCTCGACACACTGACCCATAGACCCCCCCGACACACTGACCCATAGACCCCCCGACACACTGACCCATAGACCCCCCCCCGACACACTGACCCATAGACCCCCCCGACACACTGACCCCCCCCGACACACTGACCCATAGACCCCTCCCGACACACTGACCCATAGACCCCCCCCCCGACACACTAACCCATAGACCCCCCCTCCGACACACTGACCCATAGACCCCCCCCCGACACACTGACCCATAGACCCCCCCGACACACTGACCCATAGACCCCCCCCGACACACTGACCCATAGACCCCCCCCCGACACACTGACCCATAGACCCCCCCCACCGACACACTGACCCATAGACCCCCCCCCGACACACTGACCCATAGACCCCCCCCCCGACACACTGACCCATAGACCCCCCCCCGACACACTGACCCATAGACCCCCCGACACACTGACCCATAGACCCCCCCCGACACACTGACCCATAGACCCCCCCCCGACACACTGACCCATAGACCCCCCCCGACACACTGACCCATAGACCCCCCCCTCCGACACACTGACCCCCCCCGACACACTGACCCATAGACCCCCCCCGACACACTGACCCCCCCCGACACACTGACCCATAGACCCCCCCGACACACTGACCCCCCCGACACACTGACCCATAGACCCCCCCGACACACGACCCCCCCCGACACACTGACCCATAGACCCCCCCCCCCCCGACACACTGACCCCCCCGACACACTGACCCATAGACCCCCCCCGACACACTGACCCATAGACCCCCCCGACACACTGACCCATAGACCCCCCCCGACACACTGACCCATAGACCCCCCCGACACACTGACCCATAGACCCCCCCCGACACACTGACCCATAGACCCCCCCCGACACACTGACCCATAGACCCCCCTCCGACACACTGACCCATAGACCCCCCTCCGATACACTGACCCATAGACCCCCCCCGACACACTGACCCCCCCGACACACTGATCCATAGACCCCCCCCCGACACACTGACCCATAGACCCCCCCGACACACTGACCCATAGACCCCCCCGACACACTTACCCATAGACCCCCCGACACACTGACCCATAGACCCCCCCCGACACACTGACCCATAGACCCCCCCCGACACTCTGACCCATAGACGCCCCCGACACACTGACCCTTAGACCCCCCTCCGACACACTGACCCATAGACCCCCCTCCGACACACTGACCCATAGACGCCCCCGACACACTGACCCCCCCGACACACTGACCCATAGACCCCCATCCGACACACTGACCCATAGACGCCCCCCGACACACTGACCCATAGACCCCCCCCCCGACACACTGACCCATAGACCCCCCCGACACACTGACCCCCCCCGACACACTGACCCATAGACCCCCCGACACACTGACCCATAGACCCCCCCCGACACACTGACCCACAGACCCCCCCGACACACTGACCCCCCCGACACACTGACCCATAGACCCCCCCCGACACACTGACCCATAGACCCCCCCCCCGACACACTGACCCCCCGACACACTGACCCATAGACCCCCCCCCGACACACTGACCCATAGACCCCCCCCCGACACACTGACCCAGAGACCCCCCCCCGACACACTGACCCATAGAACCCCCCCCCGACACACTGACCCATAGACCCCCCCCCGACACACTGACCCCCCCGACACACTGACCCAGAGACCCCCCCGACACACTGACCCATAGAACCCCCCCCCCGACACACTGACCCATAGACCCCCCCCCGACACACTGACCCATAGACACCCCCCCGACACACTGACCCATAGACCCCCCTCCGACACATTGACCCATAGACCCCCCCCCCGACACACTGACCCATAGACCCCCCCCCGAGACCTAACCCCCCCGACACACTGACCCAGAGACTCCCCCCCGACACACTGACCCATAGACCCCCCTGACACACTGACCCATAGACCCCCCCCGACACACTGACCCATAGACCCACCCCGACACACTGACCCATAGACCCCCCTGACACACTGACCCATAGACCCCCCCCGACACACTGACCCATAGACCCACCCCGACACACTGACCCCCCCGACACACTGACCCATAGACCCCCCCCGACACACTGACCCATAGACCCTCCCCGACACACTGACCCATAGACCCCCCCCGACACACTGACCCATAGACCCCCCCGACACACTGACCCATAGACCCCCCCCGACACACTGACCCATAGAACCCCCCCCCGACACACTGACCCATAGACCCCCCCCGACACACTGACCCATAAACCCCCCCCCCGACACACTGACCCCCCCGACACACTGACCCATCGACCCCCCCGACACACTGACCCATAGACCCCCCCCACTGACCCATAGACCCCCCGACACACTGACCCACAGACCCCCCCCACTGACCCATAGACCCCCCCCCGACACACTGACCCATAGACCCCCCCACTGACACACTGACCTATAGACCCCCCCCACTGACCCATAGACCCCCCCCGACACACTGACCCATAGACCCCCCCACTGACACACTGACCTATAGACCCCCCCCACTGACCCATAGACCCCCCCCGACACACTGACCCACAGACCCCCCCGACACACTGACCCATAGACCCCCCCACTGACACACTGACCCATAGACCCCCCCCACTGACCCATAGACCCCCCCCGACACACTGACCCCCCCCGACATACTGACCCATAGACCCCCCCGACACTGACCCATAGACCCCACGACACACTGACCCATAGACCCCCCCCGACACACTGACCCATAGACCCCCCCCGACACACTGACCCCCCCGACACACTGACCCATAGACCCCCCCCCCCGACACACTGACCCCCCCGACACACTGACCCATAGACCCCCCCCCCCGACACACTGACCCATAGACCCCCCCCGACACACTGACCCATAGACCCCCCCCCAGACACACTGACCCATAGACCCCCCCCGACACACTGACCCATAGACCCCCCCCCGACACACTGACCCCCCCGACACACTGACCCATAGACCCCCCCCGACACACTGACCCATAGACCCCCCCCGACACACTGACCCATAGACCCCGCCTGACACACTGACCCATAGACCCCCCCCCGACACACTGACCCCCCCGACACACTGACCCATATACCCCCCCCCGACACACTGACCCATAGACCCCCCCCGACACACTGACCCATAGACCCCCCCCCGACACACTGACCCATAGACCCCCCCACGACACACTGACCCATAGACCCCCCCCCGACACACTGACCCATAGACCCCCCCCCCCGACACACTGACCCCCCCGACACACTGACCCATAGACCCCCCCCTCCGACACACTGACCACCCCCCGACACACTGACCCATAGACCCCCCCCCGACACACTGACCCATAGACCCCCCCCCGACACAGACCCATAGACTCCCCCCGACACACTGACCCCCCCGACACACTGACCCATAGACCCCCCCCGACACACTGACCCATAGACCCCCCCACTGACACACTGACCCATAGACCCCCCCCCCGACACACTGACCCATAGACCCCCCCGACACACTGACCCATAGACCCCCCCACTGACACACTGACCCCCCCCGACACACTGACCCATAGACCCCCCCCTCGACACACTGACCCATAGATCCCCCCACTGACACACTGACCCATAGACCCCCCCGACACACTGACCCATAGACCCCCCCCGACACACTGACCCATAGACCCCCCCGACACACTGACCCATAGACCCCCCCACTGACACACTGACCCATAGACCCCCCCGACACACTGACCCATAGACCCCCCCCCGACACACTGACCCATAGACCCCCCCACTGACACACTGACCCATAGACCCCCCCGACACACTGACCCATAGACCCCCCCCGACACACTGACCCATAGACCCCCCACTGACACACTGACCCATAGACCCCCCCGACACACTGACCCATAGACCCCCCCCCGACACACTGACCCATAGACCCCCCCACTGACACACTGACCTATAGACCCCCCCGACACACTGACCCATAGACCCCCCCCGACACACTGACCCATAGACCCCCCCACTGACACACTGACCCATAGACCCCCCCCGACACACTGACCCATAGACCCCCCCCCCGACACACTGACCCATAGACCCCCCCCCGACACACTGACCCATAGACCCCCCCACTGACACACTGACCTATAGACCCCCCCGACACACTGACCCATAGACCCCCCCACTGACACACTGACCCCCCGACACACTGACCCATAGACCCCCCCCCGACACACTGACCCATAGAACCCCCCCCGACACACTGACCCATAAACCCCCCCCGACACACTGACCCCCCCGACACACTGACCCATAGACCCCCCCCGACACACTGACCCATAGACCCCCCCCCCGACACACTGACCCATAGACCCCCCCCCCCCGACACACTGACCCCCCCGACACACTGACCCCCCCCGACACACTGACCCATAGACCCCCCCCCGACACACTGACCCCCCCCGACACACTGACCCATAGACCCCCCCCGACACACTGACCCCCCCGACACACTGACCCATAGACCCCCCGACACACTGACCCATAGACCCCCCCGACACACTGACCCATAGACCCCCCCCCGACACACTGACCCATAGACCCCCCCGACACACTGACCCATAGACCCCCCCCGACACACTGACCCATAGACCCCCCCCGACACACTGACCCTTAGACCCCCCTCCGACACACTGACCCATAGACCCCCCTCCGATACACTGACCCATAGACCCCCCCCGACACACTGACCCCCCCGACACACTGATCCATAGACCCCCCCCCCGACACACTGACCCATAGACCCCCCCGACACACTGACCCATAGACCCCCCCGACACACTGACCCATAGAACCCCCCCCCGACACACTGACCCATAGACCCCCCCGACACACTGACCCATAGACCCCCCGACACACTGACCCATAGACCCCCCCACTGACCCATAGACCCCCCCACTGACCCATAGACCCCCCCCGACACTCTGACCCATAGACCCCCCCCCCGACACACTGACCCATAGACGCCCCCGACACACTGACCCCCCCGACACACTGACCCATAGACCCCCATCCGACACACTGACCCATAGACCCCCCCCGACACACTGACCCATAGACCCCCCCACTGACCCATAGACCCCCCCCGACACACTGACCCATAGACCCCCCTCCGACACACTGACCCATAGACCCCCCGACACACTGACCCATAGACCCCCCGACACACTGACCCCCCGACACACTGACCCATAGAACCCCCCCCGACACACTGACCCATAGACCCCCCCCGACACACTGACCCACTGACCCATAGACCCCCCCACCGACACACTGACCCACAGACCCCCCCGACACACTGACCCCCCCCGACACACTGACCCATAGACCACCCCCGACACACTGACCCATAGAACCCCCCCACCCGACACACTGACCCATAGAACCCCCCCGACACACTGACCCATAGAGCCCCCCCGACACACTGACCCATAGACCGCCCCCCCGACACACTGACCCATAGACCCCCCTGACACACTGACCCCCCCGACACACTGACCCATAGACCCCCCCCGACACACTGACCCACAGACCCCCCCGACACACTGACCCATAGACCACTCCCCGACACACTGACCCATAGACCCCCCCCGACACACTGACCCATAGACCCCCCCGACACACTGACCCATAGACCCCCCCCGACACACTGACCCCCCGACACACTGACCCATAGACCCCCCCGACACACTGACCCATAGACCCCCCCCCCGACACACTGACCCCCCCGACACACTGACCCAGAGACTCCCCCCGACACACTGACCCATAGACCCCCCCGACACACTGACCCATAGACCCCCCCCGACACACTGACCCATAGACCCCCCCCCCGACACACTGACCCATAGACCCCCCTGACACACTGACCCATAGACCCCCCCCGACACACTGACCCATAGACCCACCCCGACACACTGACCCATAGACCCCCCCCCGACACACTGACCCATAGACCCTCCCCGACACACTGACCCATAGACCCCCCCGACACACTGACCCATAGACCCCCCCCGACACACTGACCCATAGACCCCCCCCGACACACTGACCCATAGAACCCCCCCCCGACACACTGACCCATAGACCCCCCCCACTGACCCATAGACCCCCCGACACACTGACCCACAGACCCCCCCCACTGACCCATAGACCCCCCGACACACTGACCCACAGACCCCCCCCACTGACCCATAGACCCCCCCGACACACTGACCCACAGACCCCCCCGACACACTGACCCATAGACCCCCCCACTGACACACTGACCCATAGACCCCCCCCACTGACCCATAGACCCCCCCCCGACACACTGACCCCCCCCGACATACTGACCCATAGACCCCCCCCGACACTGACCCATAGACCCCACGACACACTGACCCATAGACCCCCCCGACACACTGACCCATAGACCCCCCCCGACACACTGACCCCCCCGACACACTGACCCATAGACCCCCCCCCGACACACTGACCCCCCCGACACACTGACCCATAGACCCCCCCCCGACACACTGACCCATAGACCCCCCCCCGACACACTGACCCATAGACCCCCCCCCCCGACACACTGACCCATAGACCCCCCCCCGACATACTGACCCATAGACCACCCCCCGACACACTGACCCCCCCGACACACTGACCCATAGACCCCCCCCCGACACACTGACCCATAGACCCCCCCCCGACACACTGACCCATAGACCCCCCCCCGACACACTGACCCATAGACCCCGCCCGACACACTGACCCATAGACCCCCCCCCGACACACTGACCCCCCCGACACACTGACCCATATACCCCCCCCCCGACACACTGACCCATAGACCCCCCCCGACACACTGACCCATAGACCCCCCCACTGACACACTGACCCATAGACCCCCCCCGACACACTGACCCATAGACCCCCCCCGACACACTGACCCATAGACCCCCCCACTGACACACTGACCCCCCCCGACACACTGACCCATAGACCCCCCCCCGACACACTGACCCATAGACCCCCCCACTGACACACTGACCCCCCCGACACACTGACCCATAGACCCCCCCCCCGACACACTGACCCATAGACCCCCCCGACACACTGACCCATAGACCCCCCCACTGACACACTGACCCATAGACCCCCCCAACACACTGACCCATAGACCCCCCCCCGACACACTGACCCATAGACCGCCCCACTGACACACTGACCCATAGACCCCCCCGACACACTGACCCATAGACCCCCCCCCGACACACTGACCCATAGACCCCCCCACTGACACACTGACCCATAGACCCCCCCCCGACACACTGACCCATAGACCCCCCCCGACACACTGACCCATAGACCCCCCCACTGACACACTGACCTATAGACCCCCCCGACACACTGATCCATAGACCCCCCCCGACACACTGACCCATAGACCCCCCCACTGACACACTGACCCATAGACCCCCCCGACACACTGACCCATAGACCCCCCCCCCCCCGACACACTGACCCATAGACCCCCCCCCCGGCACACTGACCCATAGACCCCCCCACTGACACACTGACCTATAGACCCCCCCGACACACTGACCCATAGACCCCCCCACTGACCCATAGACCCCCCCCGACACACTGACCCATAGACCCCCCCCCGACACACTGACCCATAGAACCCCCCCCGACACACTGACCCATAAACCCCCCCCGACACACTGACCCCCCCGACACACTGACCCATAGACCCCCCCCGACACACTGACCCATAGACCCCCCCCGACACACTGACCCATAGACCCCCCCCCGACACACTGACCCCCCCGACACACTGACCCATAGACCCCCCCCTCCGACACACTGACCCCCCCCCCGACACTGACCCATAGACCCCCCCCGACACACTGACCCATAGACCCCCCCCGACACAGACCCATAGACCCCCCCGACACACTGACCCCCCCGACACACTGACCCATAGACCCCCCCCGACACACTGACCCATAGACCCCCCCACTGACACACTGACCCATAGACCCCCCCGACACACTGACCCATAGACCCCCCCCGACACACTGACCCATCGACCCCCCCACTGACACACTGACCTATAGACCCCCCCGACACACTGACCCATAGACCCCCCCCGACACACTGACCCATAGACCCCCCCACTGACACACTGACCCATAGACCCCCCCGACACACTGACCCATAGACCCCCCCACTGACACACTGACCTATAGACCCCCCCGACACACTGACCCATAGACCCCCCCACTGACACACTGACCTATAGACCCCCCCGACACACTGACCTATAGACCCCCCCGACACACTGACCCATAGACCCCCCCCGACACACTGACCCATAGACCCCCCCACTGACACACTGACCCATAGACCCCCCCGACACACTGACCCATAGACCCCCCCACTGACACACTGACCTATAGACCCCCCCGACACACTGACCCATAGACCCCCCCACTGACACACTGACCCATAGACCCCCCCGACACACTGACCTATAGACCCCCCCGACACACTGACCCATAGACCCCCCCACTGACACACTGACCTATAGACCCCCCCGACACACTGACCCATAGACCCCCCCCGACACACTGACCAATAAACCCCCCCCGACACACTGACCCCCCCGACACACTGACCCATAGACCCCCCCCGACACACTGACCCATAAACCCCCCCCCGACACACTGACCCCCCCGACACACTGACCCATCGACCCCCCCGACACTGACCCCCCCGACACACTGACCCATAGACCCCCCCCACTGACCCATAGACCCCCCGACACACTGACCCACAGACCCCCCCCACTGACCCATAGACCCCCCGACACACAGACCCCCCCGACACACTGACCCATAGACCCCCCCACTGACACACTGACCCATAGACCCCCCCACTGACCCATAGACCCCCCTCGACACACTGACCCCCCCCGACATACTGACCCATAGACCCCCCCCGACACACTGACCCATAGACCCCCCCCGACACACTGACCCATAGACCCCCCCCGACACACTGACCCATAGACCCCACGACACACTGACCCATAGACCCCCCCCGACACACTGACCCATAGACCCCTCCCGACACACTGACCCCCCCGACACACTGACCCATAGACCCCCACCCGACACACTGACCCCCCCGACACACTGACCCATAGACCCCCCCCGACACACTGACCCATAGACCCCCCCCCCGACACACTGACCCATAGACCCCCCCCGACACACTGACCCCCCCGACACACTGACCCATAGACCCCCCCCCGACACACTGACCCCCCCGACACACTGACCCATAGACCCCCCCCGACACACTGACCCATAGACCCCCCCCGACACACTGACCCATAGACCCACCCCCGACACACTGACCCCCCCGACACACTGACCCATAGACCCCCCCCGACACACTGACCCATAGACCCCCCCCGACACACTGACCCATAGACCCCCCCCCCGACACACTGACCCATAGACCCCCCCCCGACACACTGACCCATAGACCCCCCCCCCGACACACTGACCCCCCCGACACACTGACCCATAGACCCCCCCCGACACACTGACCCATAGACCCCCCCGACACACTGACCCATAGACCCCGCCCGACACACTGACCCCCCCGACACACTGACCCATAGACCCCCCCCGACACACTGACCCCACCCGACACACTGACCCATAGACCCCCCCCGACACACTGACCCCACCCGACACACTGACCCATATACCCCCCCCCGACACACTGACCCATAGACCCCCCCCCGACACACTGACCCATAGACCCCCCCCGACACACTGACCCATAGACCCCCCCCGACACACTGACCCATAGACCCCCCCCCCGACACACTGACCCATAGACCCCCCCCGACACACTGACCCCCCGACACACTGACCCATAGACCCCCCCCCGACACACTGACCCATAGACCCCCCCCCCGACACACTGACCCATAGACCCCCCCCCCGACACACTGACCCATAGACCCCCCCCCCGACACACTGACCCCCCGACACACTGACCCATAGACACCCCCCTCCGACACACTGACGCCCCCCCGACACACTGACCCATAGACCCCCCCCCGACACACTGACCCATAGACCCCCCCCGACACACTGACCCATAGACCCCCCCCTCAGACACACTGACCCCCCCCGACACACTGACCCATAGACCCCCCCCCGACACACTGACCCATAGACCCCCCCGACACAGACCCATAGACCCCCCCGACACACTGACCCCCCCGACACACTGACCCATAGACCCCCCCCCGACACACTGACCCATAGACCCCCCCACTGACACACTGACCCATAGACCCCCCCCCGACACACTGACCCATAGACCCCCCCCGACACACTGACCCATAGACCCCCCCACTGACACACTGACCCCCCCCGACACACTGACCCATAGACCCCCCCCGACACACTGACCCATAGACCCCCCCACTGACACACTGACCCATAGACCCCCCCGACACACTGACCCATAGACCCCCCCCCCGACACACTGACCCATAGACCCCCCCACTGACACACTGACCTATAGACCCCCCCGACACACTGACCCATAGACCCCCCCCGACACACTGACCCATAGACCCCCCCACTGACACACTGACCCATAGACCCCCCCGACACACTGACCCATAGACCCCCCCCCGACACACTGACCCATAGAATCCCCCCGACACACTGACCCATAGACCCCCCCACTGACACACTGACCTATAGACCCCCCCGACACACTGATCCATAGACCCCCCCACTGACACACTGACCCCCCCGACACACTGACCCATAGACCCCCCCCCGACACACTGACCCATAGAACCCCCCCCGACACACTGACCCATAGACCGCCCTCCGACACACTGACCCATCGACCCCCCCGACACACTGACCCATAGACCCCCCCTGACACACTGACCCATAGACCCCCGACACACTGACCCATAGACCCCCCCGACACACTGACCCATAGACCCCCCCACTGACACACTGACCTATAGACCCCCCCGACACACTGACCCATAGAACCCCCCCCGACACACTGACCCATAGACCCCCCCCGACACACTGACCCATAGACCCCCCCCGACACACTGACCCATAGACCCCCCCCCGACACACTGACCCCCCCGACACACTGACCCATAGACCCCCCCCGACACACTGACCCCCCCGACACACTGACCCCCCCGACACACTGACCACCCCGACACACTGACCCATAGACCGCCCCGACACACTGACCCATAGACCCCCCCCGACACACTGACCCCCCCGACACACTGACCCCCCCGACACACTGACCCCCCCGACACACTGACCCATCGACCCCCCCGACACACTGACCCATAGACCCCCCGACACACTGACCCATAGACCCCCCCCGACACACTGACCCATAGACCCCCCCCCGACACACTGACCCATAGACCCCCCCGACACACTGACCCCCCCGACACACTGACCCATCGATCTCCCCGACACACTGACCCCCCGACACACTGACCCATCGATCTCCCCGACACACTGACCCCCCAGACACACTGACCCATCGATCTCCCCGACACACTGACCCATAGACCCCCCCCGACACACTGACCCATAGACCCTCCCGACACACTGACCCATAGACCCCCCCGACACACTGACCCATAGACCCCCCCCGACACACTGACCCCCCCGACACACTGACCCATAGACCGCCCCGACACACTGACCCATAGACCCCCCCCGACACACTGACCCCCCCGACACACTGACCCATAGACCCCCCCGACACACTGACCCCCCGACACACTGACCCATAGACCGCCCCCGACACACTGACCCATAGACCCCCGACACACTGACCCCGACACACTGACCCATAGACCCCCCCGACACACTGACCCCATTAGACCCCCCGACACACTGACCCATAGACCCCCCCGACACACTGACCCATAGACCCCCCCGACACACTGACCCCCCCGACACACTGACCCATAGACCCCCCCGACACACTGACCCATAGACCCCCCCGACACACTGACCCATAGACCCCCCCCGACACACTGACCCAAACCCCCCCCCCGACACACTGACCCATAGACCCCCCCGACACACTGACCCATAGACACCCCCCGACACACTGACCCATAGACCCCCCCCCGACACACTGACCCATAGACCCCCCCGACACACTGACCCATAGACCCCCCCCGACACACTGACCCATAGACCCCCCCCGACACACTGACCCATAGACCCCCTCCCCCGACACACTGACCCATAGACCCCCCCCGACACACTGACCCATAGACCCCCCCCGACACACTGACCCATAGACCCCCCCCCGACACACTGACCCATAGACCCCCCCCCCGACACACTGACCCATAGACCCCCCCCCGACACACTGACCCATAGACCCCCCCCGACACACTGACCCATAGACCCCCCCGACACACTGACCCTAGACCCCCCCCGAACCCTGACACCATAGACCCCCCCCGACCACACTGACCCATAGACCCCCCCCGACACC
>NW_027253396.1:0-15870 GCF_044704955.1 Pristiophorus japonicus
GGAGGGGGGGGGGGGGGGGAAGAGAGAAGGGGGGGGGGGAAGAGAGAAAGGGAGGGGGGGGGGGGGGAAGAGAGAAGGGAGGGGGGGGGGGGGAAGAGAGAAGGGAGGGGGGGGGAAGAGAGAAGGGAGGGGGGGGGAAGAGAGAAGGGAGGGGAGGGAAGAGAGAAGGGAGGGGGGGGAAGAGAGAAGGGAGGGAGAGGGAGAGAGAAGGAAGAGAAGGGGGGGGGGAGAAGGGGGGGGTGAGAAGGGAAGGAAGGGAGAAGGGACGGGGGAGGAAGGGAGAAGGGACGGGGGGAGGAAGGGAGAAGGGAGGGGGGGGAGGGAGGGGGGAGGGATGGAGGGGAGAAAGGAGAGGGAGGCTGAATGGGCCGGGCACAAGACTTTGGGCGGCGCCCGTCCCAGCACCTGATTTACAGGTCGGTGGCCGGGGGTCGGGTCGGGTCCGGGGGCGGGGCGCGAGTCGAGTAGGGTCGGGTCGGGTCCGGGGGTGGGGAGCGGGCGTCGGCTCGGTCAAGTCGGGTCCGGGGGGGTCAAGTCAGGTCGGATCCAGAGGCGGGGGTCGGGGCTGGAGTTGAGTCGGGGGGGGGGGCGGGGGGGGGCGGGTCGGGTCGGGTCGGGTCGGGAGGAAGCAGGAGCTGGGTGTGGGAGGTGCAGCCTGATTCACACAGCCCCAGTGAGGCTATTCGGCCAGGGCTAGGGGCTGCGTGCTTCGGGCCCCTCCCACACAGTTTTGGGCACCTGGAGCTACTGCACATGCGTGCCCACTGTAACGCGCATGTGCAGAGTTCCCGGCACGGTTTTCAGCGCAGGGACCTGGCTCTGCCCCCCACAGCTCGTGCTGCGCCACGCCCAGCTCCAGAGGACCTGCAGGGAGCCTGAGAATCGGTAAGTATTTTTTAGGCGCACTTTGTGGCGCGAAAAACAGATGTCCAGGTTGGGGCCCTGAAACTTGAGCACTGTATGGGAAGAGCTGCGGAATACCAAAGGGCAGGAAACGCTCGTGGGAGTTGTGTACAGACCACCAGACAGTAGTAGTAAGGTTGGAGATGGCATCAAACAAGAAATTAGGGATGCGTGCAATAAAGGTACAGCAGTTATCATGGGCGTCTTTAAACTACATATAGATTGGGCTAACCAAGCTGATTGCAATACGGTGGAGGACGATTTCCTGGAGTGTATTAGGGATGGCTTTTTGACCAATATGTCGAGGAACCAACTAGAGAGCTGGCCATCCTAGACTGGGTGTTGTGTAATGAGAGAGGACAAATTAGCAATCTTGTTGTGCGAGGCCCCCTGGGGAAGAGTGACCATAATATGGTAGAATTCTTTATTAAAGATGGAGAGTGACAGTGTTAATTCAGAGACTAGGGTCTTGAACTTAAGGAAAGGTAACTTCGATGGTATGAGACGTGAATTGGCTAGGATAGACTGGCAGATGATACTTAAAGGATTGACAGTGGATCGGCAATGGCAGACATTTATAGATTACATGTACTTCAACAGTTGTACATCCCGGTCTGGATTAAAAATAAAAAAAGGGAAAATGTTGGAATCAATTATTAAAGATGAAATAACAGCGCATTTGGAAAGCAGTGACAGGATCGATCCAAGTCAGCATGGATTTATGAAAGGGAAATCATGCTTGACAAATCTTCGAGAATTTTTTGAGGATATAACTAGTAGAGTGGACAAGGAAGCATCAGTGGATGTGGTGTATTTGGACTTTCAAAAGGCTTTTGACAAAGTCCCACACAAGAGATTAGTGTGCAAAATTAAAGCACATGGTATTGGAGGTAATGTATTGACGTGGATAGAGAACTGGTTGGCAGACAGAAAGCAGAGAGTCGGGAAAAACAGGTCCTTTCAGAATGGCAGGCAGTGACCAGTGGGGTGCCACAGGGTTCAGTGCTGGGACTCCAGCTATTTACAATACACATCAATGTTTTAGACGAAGGAATTGAATGTAATATCTCCAAGTTTGCAGATGACACTAAGCTGGGTGGCGGTGTGAGCTGTGAGGAGGATGCTAAGAGGCTGCAGGGTGACTTGGACAGGTTAGGTGAGTGGGCAAATGCAGTATAATGTGGATAAATATGAGGTTATCCACTTTGGTGGCAAAAACAGGCCTCCAGCCGCCTGACCTCCCTCAGCCTCCAGCCGCCTGACCTCTACCGGCCTCCCAACCTCCCCCGACCTTGCCCCGATTCCCCCCCCCCCCCACCTCAGCCCAAATGACCCACCCCCCCCCCGACCTGCAGCGGCCCGACCGACCTTCCCCGGCCTCGGCTCAACCGACCTCAGCCCGACTGACCTACCCCAGCCCAACCCCCCCCTTGACCGACCTCCCCGCCCCTACCCTACCCTACGTACCTCCCTCGGCCCAGGCAAAGACGTTCCAGAATCCGAAACAGCCTCTGTCCCGAGGTTTCCGGATTTCGGACGTCACACTGTAGATGATATAAATTGTATAATAAAATTGGAATAGCAGCTCTACACACAAAAACTCACCAAATTTCTACAGATTCCACAGATGAATCATAAAATGTCATTAATGTTCTCTCTTACCGATTTTTTGACCGTTGCAAATTTGGGAAGGTTTGGAACAACAACAAATTGTATTTATATAACGCCTTTAACATAGTAAAATGTCCCAAGGCGCTTCACAGGAGTATTATGCAATAATAAATTTGACACCGAACCGCACAAGTAGAAATTAGCGCAGGTGACCAAAAGCTTGGTCAAAGAGGTATGTTTTAAGGAGTGTCTTGAAGGAGAAAAGTAGGTAGAAAGGCGAAGAGGTTTAGGCAGGGCGTTCCAAGCTTGGGGCCTAGGCTACAAAAGGCACGGCCACCAATGGTTGAGTGATTACAATCAGGGGTGCTCAGGAGGGCAGAATTAGAGGAGTGCAGACATCTCGGCCAGGGGTGGTTTGTGGGGCTGGAGGAGATTAGAGAAATGGGGGGGGGGGGGGCTGGAGGAGATTACAGAGACAGGGAGGGACAAAGCCATAGAGGGATTTGAAAATAAGGATCAGAATTTTGAAATCGAGGCGTTGCTTAATTGGAAGCCAATGTATGTCAGCGATTACGGGTGATGGGCGAGTGGGACTTGGTGCAAATTAGGCCACGGGCAGCCGAGTTTTGAATCACCTCTAGTTTACGTAGGGTAGAATGTGGGAGGCCAGCCAGGAGTGCATTGGAATAGTCAAGTCTAGCAGTAACAAAGGCATGGATGAGGGCTCCAGCAGCGGATAAGCTGAGGCAAGGGCAGAGACAAGCAATGTTACGGAGGTGGAAATAAGCAGTCTTAGTTATGCTGCGGATGTGTGGTCGAAAGCTCATTCCAGGGTCAAATATGACACCAGGGTTGCGAACAGTCTGGTTCAGCATCAGACAGGAGTTGGGGAGAAGGATGGAATCAGTGTCTAGGGAACAGGGTTCGTGGTTGCCTTGCTGGACAAACTCTCCAGCACAGCATGTACTTGTCCAGTGTAACAGTGTATAAAGAAAGAATCAGAAACTAGAAAGATTAAATGGAAACCAACATAAAGACAATGCAAAAATGTCAATTTGCCTTGTACATTTGAGTGTGTGTAATATTCCCAATGGAGAACTACTATAAGTTTGTAATTCTGTTTTTGTAGAAATTCAGCAAATTTGAGCTTGCTTCAGAAAACATGAGATAGCAATTTACACTCATCTTTAATGTAGCAAAATATCCCATGGTGAAGTAAGTGCCGAGCAAGACTTGGGAGAAGAATTTGGGGAGGTGACTGAAGGTGCAGTTGAAGAGGCAGGTTTTGAAGAGACTTTTGAAGGCGATTAAGAGGTAGAAAGGTGTATGGGTTTAGCAAGACAATTCCAGAGTGCAGAGAGGGGACAGAGGAGTGGATGGCACATCATAAACCATAGTGACAGTAGATAGTGCAAGCTAGAATGTAGGGATGGAGGAGGCTACAGAGGTAAGGCCAAGGAGAGATTTGTAAACAAAGATTTTGAAATCAAAATACTAGGAGAGGCACTAGAACTCAGGGAGGTCAGATGGTGATGTGAGTGGGTGTTAGATCTCCACCAATTGAAGTTAGTGCAGGTTAGATCTCTGGAGGCCTAAATATTAAATATTGGGAAAACCAAAGCCATTATCTTTGGTCTCCGTTCCCTAGCCACCAACTCCATCCCTCTCCGTGTCTACTGTGTGACGCTGCACCAGACTACAACCATAGCATCCTATATGACCCGGAGAAGTGCTTCTAACTCCAAATCTGCTCTATTAGCAAGAGCACCTACATCCACTTCCATAATATTGCTCGGCTCCGCCTCAGCCCATTGGTTCAAACCCTCTGTCTTTGTTACCTTCAGACTCTACTATTCCAATGATCTCTTGGCCAGACTCCCACCTTCCACCCTCCGTAAACTTCAGCTCATCCAAAACTCTGCTGCCCGCATCCTAACTCGCACCAAGTCCCATTCACTCCGCCCCTCCCTATATTTGTAAACTCCTGCAGGCCTACAACCCTCAGAGATTTCAGCGCTCCTCCAATTCTGGCCTCTTGCATGTCCCTGATTTCAATTGACCCACCATTGGTGGCCGTGCTTTCAGCTGCCTAGGCCCTAGTTCTAAAATTCCTCCATAAACCTCTCCACCTCTCTCTCCTCCTTAAAACCTACCTTTGTCTAAGCTTTTGGTCACCTGTCCGAATATCTCTTTATAGTGTCAAATTTTGATTGATAATGCTCCCGTGAAGTGCCTTGAGACGTTTTACTACATTAAAGGCGTTCTATAAATGCAACTTGTTATTGTTGTTGAAGGCCATCAGAGAGAGTCTTGGGGCGGACAAAAGCATAGATGACAATGTTGGCTTTGGTGGGGTGAGATAGAAACAAAGGCAGGCAATACAGGTGCAGCGTCCAGAATCCAGAACCCTTGGAACAGAAGCCGTTCTGGATCCCACGTTTTTCCGGACTTTGGATAGTCTTTGACATCACGAGCCCAGGTGCGGGTATTTCCGGATTTCGGAACGTCAGAAGGGGGGGGGGGGGCCGACGGGCTCCACCCCAGGAGGAGCTGTCCGGGCCAACGGGCCCCGCCCCGGAGGTGGTGTTGGGTAGGGCGGTGAGGAGGCCCCGAGGCAAGGGCAGCGGTGGCGAGCAGGGCGAGGCCGGGCAGTGGCGGATCCAGATTCCGGACGACCCTGCCACCGATCGGTCAGGTGTCCGGATCCCGGAACATTCCGGAACTCTGGATTTTGGACACTGCACCTGTATTACAAAGTTAGAAATAGGCAGTTTTGGTGTGGAGGTTGAAAGTTAGTTCAGCATCAGTCAGAACACTAAGGCTGCAGCACCTTTGGATTCAGTTTGAGTGAGCATTCACGAAGGGGTTCAAATTAGGGAAGGTGAGGCATGACATTTCTGGCAAGAGCTGAACAGGATAACTGAAGATATAGCGTCATATGACTCATTATAATCCAAGACATTATACCTTTTTGTAATTTAATACTGAAGTACAGTATTTTATACAAAGATCCCACACACAAGGGAGACACAGATCATTCCTTTTATCCATTATGTATTTACTTAACAGTTTAACAGCTGGTTTCTGAACTATAAAGTGTCACCTCGTTTGTATCTGTGTGGGATTCTAAGACAGATTTCTATTGTTGTTCAAGTTCATTTGCCATTTTTTTTCTTTTGAGTTTCAGTGGACTGCAACATTATTCTTGCTATGACAATATAGTAACAGATTGGATACTTGGGAAGCAGCTCATCAGGAAAATGCCATCACTCATTGTATAAGAATTTGTTTGTCAGTCAAAGGGCTAACAAATGACTGGATGCACAAGATTACTTGTCACATTCATCAAAGGCAACATGACAAGCAATGTAGCGAAGACAAAATTGCCCTATTTTCCACCAGAAACAAAAACAGACAAGTTTCTGCTGTCCTAATTTTCTGCAATTACTTATAGTTAGAGTTTCGAGTTTCTATTTTTTTCCCAATTGTTGATGCTTATTTTTGACCATTTTGTTTTTAGCAACATTTTTAAAGGGGTTTAAAATTGCTGCTCTCGCTACAGAATCAGTAACAGGGATAATAACAGCACTTGAACATCTATCCTCCCAAGATAGATGTTAAAACGTCAAACCAGAATTTCTTTACTTTTGATATTTTCAACAACAAAATCATCTGCAAATCATCATCCTTTCTACACCAACGAGGAAGTAGTGCTAGGGAATGAAGTGGGGTAAGTGGAGCATGCTTCAATGGGAAAGCATTAGGTTTACTTATGGAAAGGGACAAGGAACAATCAAAGGTGAAGATACTCAACTGGAAGAGGGCTAATTTCAGTGGACTGAAAAAGGATATTGCCCAAGTTGATTGGAAACAAAGATTGGCAGATAAAACAGTAAATGACAATGGGAGGCCTTACAAGGGGAGCTTGTACGGCTACTGACTAGACACATACCTATGAGGGGGAAAGAAAGGGCATTCAAAGTTAGAGCTCCCTGAACAACTAAAGGCAGAGATTTTTTTTAAATGAAGGGATGAAGGAAGAGAAGGAAGGAGAGAAAAAAAATTGAAGGAAGGAAGGAAAAAGGAAGAGAGAAAGGAAGCAATGAAGGAAGGAAAGGAAGGGGCAGAAAGAAAAGAAAGGAAGGAAGGAAAAAAGGAAAAAAAGGGGAAAGGGGAAGTAAAACAGGAAAAAAGGAAGGAAGGAAAGAAAGAAAAGAGAAAGAAATGTAGGAAAGAAAGAAAAAGAGTGAAAGAAAAGTAAGGAAAGCAAGAAAATGAAGGAAAAATGGAAGGAAAGATGAACGGAAAGAAAAGAAAAGAAAAGGAAAGGAAAGGAAAGGAAAGGAAAGGAAAGGAAGGAAAGGAAGGGAGGAAGGGAGGGAGGAAGGGAGGAAGGAAGGGAGGGAAGAAATCAAGCATTAAAGCAAGAAAGAAAGCACTTTACAGCCATTGAAGTACTTTTGGAGTGTAGTCACTGTTTTAATGTAGGAAACACGGCAGTCAATTTGCTCACAAGCAAGCTCCCACAAACAGCAATGTGATAATAACCAGATAATCTGTTTTTTTGTTATGTTGATTGAGGGATAAATATTGGCCTGGTCACCAGGGATAACTCCCCTGCTCTTCTTCAAAATAGTGCCATGGGATCTTTTACATACACTAGAGAGCGCAGTCGGGGCCTCGGTTTGACGTCTCAAATGAAAGACGGCACTTCCGACAGCACTGCACTGGAGTGTCGGCCTATATTTTTTTTGCTCAAGACCCTGAAATGGAACTTGAATCCACAACTTTCTGACTCAGTGTGTTACCCACTGAGCCATAACTGACAAAGGGTGCTGGAGGCAAATTCAATAGTAACTTTCAACAAGGAATTGGATAAATACTTGAAAGGGAAAAATTGCAGGGCTATAGGGAAAGAGCAAGGGAGTGGGACTAATTGGATAGCTCTTTCAAAGTGCCAGCACAGGTACGATAGGCCGAATAACCTCCTGCTGTGCTGCATGACTATGGTCTGCTGTGTATAGTCCTTTACAGTCTCCATCTCACTGTGTAAATGAAGCTTATTAATAATTGTAAGATTACAGATTGAGTGATTGAAATGCTCATTGTATAGGTTGTGGGCCAAGCCCCATGCAGTTAACAAGCATTCTAACATAGAAGTTGAAAGTTTCGCAAAGACGCATTGAATTTTATTTGAATATGCTATTTTTAAAAATTAGTCAGCAGAAGCAGTATTTAATATTTGCCTCCAGTGTTTATTTGACATAAAAGTTTGTTCATTTCTGTCTGAACATTGATTTATCATTGGTTGTCAGTTTAAACCGAATACTGGATACTACACATGTCGAGCCAGGTTTTGCTGAAAAAATAACAGCGTCTGAATGACTCACACCATTAGTCAGCCAACAACTTGTAACGAGGAAGAGATACACCGTGAATTGCGAATCGCCACAAGCTGCCGTCCGATTTGCGCCACTTTGCCATTAGCTTCAAGAAAATGATATCTCACACTTAACCTCCCTGTGATTTTCATGACGATTCTGCATTTTCACATTAACTGCCCATTAAACTTGCCACAGAAAGTTAAATCTTGTAATTAACAGCACAGTCACCCTTTTAACTATGTGATCATTCTTAATGACTGCAAATCAACCACTCTTGCCAAGAAAACAATTAAATGTGAAGGGAGATTTTAAAAATGTTAATTTCTTTTCCTTACTGTCGTATGTCTTTTTTTTCTTAATCCAATCTTTCTTTCCCTCCCCTTATTTTTCCTTCTGTACCCAATTTGACATTGAATTCACTCATTTTAATTTACCCTCCTCCTCAAATCATTCCTGTTTATTTCTCAATCCTTAATCCTATTGATTAAGGAGATACTGTCCCGTTGTGCACCAGATGCTCTGTTGCCCTCGCAGCGCCGTTATCAGCTCGTACTTCCAGCAACTTTGTGGGCAATTCTTTTTAAAAACCTAAATGTGCACGTACAAGTCTAACTAACGGGACATGCTGCGAGATGCCCTGCGCCAGCAAATTCTGGCCCACAGTAAATATAAAGCATGTTAATGACATTTAGTACCAGAAACGCGGTACTGCAAGTGGCCGGTTAAATGCAGAATAAATAATTCAGATTACAACCCAAGAAATTAAGAACATTTAGTACAAAATTATGATTTTAAAAGAATGCACTCATTAACTTACCTACTGTTTCTACAAGAACTAGATCATATCCTGCCCCTTCACATAAAATAATCGCTTCATTTGTGGTTCTGGTTACTCCTCCCAATGTACCCAAAGTGGGTGATGGACGGATATAAGCATTCATATCTCTTGAAAGTTCAGTCATACGTGTTTTGTCACCCAAGAGCGATCCTGAAATTTGGAACAGCAAAATGTTTATTAAAATCAATTTCTTTCACAAAATATAGTACTACCTGTACTATATTGGACACCATTTCAAGAATGTTGTCATTTTGAAATGTTCCATGCCCTAATACTGCTAATTCAAATTTATTCCAGCAGGAAAAAAAACACTCTAGTCTACAGTGATCTCTTGGCAACCAGATTTCACAGAATGCATAAGCATCTAAAGTGGCCATACAAACAATTGGTAACAGATCAGTAAACTCTCAAAGAAAAGAATCATAGAATAGAATCATAGAATCTTACAATACAGAAATAGACTATTCGATCAGTCATGCCTGTGCCAACTCTTTGAAAGAGATGTCTAATTTAGTCCCACACTCCAGCTTTTTCCCCATAATCCTGCAAATTAGTTCTCTTCAAAAACATATCAAATTGCCTTTTGAAAATTCCTATGGGATCTGATTCCACCACCCTTTCAGTTAGTGCATCCCAGATAATAACCCCCTCTATGAAATAATTTCTTCACATTTCCCCTCTAGTTCTTTTGCTAATTATTTTAAATCTATGACCTCTAGTTACTGACCCACTGGCCAGAGTAAACAGTTTCTCCCTACTTGCTCGATCAAAATGCCTCATAATTTTGAATACTTCTATTGGGTCTCTCATTAACCTTCTCTGCTCTAAGGAGAATAATCCCAGCTTCTCCAATCTCTCCACATAACTGAAGTCGCTCATCCTGGTGTACCTCCTCTGTGCCCTCTCCAATCCCTCGACATCCTTCCAAAAGTGTGGTGCCCAGAATTGTACACAATACTCCAGCTGAGGCCGAACCAGTGATTTATAAAGGCTTAGCATGACTTCCTTGTTTTTGTATTCAATGCCCTTATTTACAAAGCCAAGTATCCCATATGCTTTCTTAACTGCCTTATCAACTTGCCCTGGCACCTTCAAAGATTTGTGAATATCCACCCCAGGACCGTCTGCTCTTGCACACTCCTCAAAATAGCATCATTTAAATTATACTGCCTCTCCATCTTGTTACTCCCAAAATGCATCACCACACTTATCCGCATTACATTGTATCTACCATTTTTATTCTATCCAATATCTCTACTTCCCCCTCCTCCAGTGCGACATTAACTTCATCCTCTTCTTTTGTGATGTCCAGTCATACCCGCTGCCTCCACAAGATAATTTCCTTTTTTGTCCCCAATTGGCCCCACTATTCCTTTACATAAGAACATAACATAAGAACATAAGAATTAGGAACATGAGTAGGCCATCTAGCCCCTCAAGCCTGCTCCGCCATTCAACAAGATCATGGCTGATCTGGCCGTGGACTCCGCTCCACTTACCCGCCCGCTCCCCGTAACCCTTAATTCCCTTATTGGTTAAAAATCTATCTATCTGTAACTTGAATACATTCAATGAGCTAGCCTCGACTGCTTCCTTGGGCAGAGAATTCCACAGATTCACAACCCTCTGGGAGAAGAAATTCCTTCTCAACTCGGTTTTAAATTGGCTCCCCCGTATTTTGAGGTTGGGCCCCCTAGTTCTAGTCTCCCCGACCAGTGGAAACAACCTCTCTGCCTCTATCTTGTCTATCCCTTTCATTATTTTAAATGTTTCTATAAGATCACCCCTCATCCTTCTGAATTCCAACGAGTAAAGACCCAGTCTACTCAATCTATCATCATGTGACCCCCTCATCTCCGGAATCAGCCTCGTGAATCATCTCTGTACATATCATTTTACTTTTTATAGGTTTATAAAAGATTTTGGGGTTCCCTTTTATGTTACCGGCTAAAATGTTCTCATACACTCTCTTTGCCCTGGACTCCCTGTATTGTGCCTGGTTTTCTACTATATTCTGTAACTAACATTTGTCATAAACCTCTTTTTCCGGTTTTATTTTAACCTCGATTTTCTTTGTCATCCAGGGAGCTCTTAACTTTGGATCCCTATGCTTGGTTTCTAACAGAACTATCTCCGCATTGAAGGCCTACGATTGCTCATTTACTGTTTTCCTGGCAAATCTTTGTTTCAATTCACCTGTGTTAGATCCTTTCTCAAATCACTGAAATTGGCTCTCTTCCAGTTGGGTATCTTCACCTTTGATTTTTCTTTTCTTGGCTTCCATTCCTGCCTATGTTTAAAGCCAGGTGTCTGTTATAGCCATTACATCATAACCCTATGTGGCAACTTAAGTCTGCAGCTCATCAACCTTAGTTGGAATACTCGTCTCATTAACTCTCATGCATTCTAACATCATGCTAGACAGCTTTGCTTTTTTTCCCTCCATCCAATTCCCATTCTTTCTACACTATTCCTTGTTCTGTTGCTCTTTGTTGTGGGTTAAAGTCCCACTTCAGAGACTTGAACACAAAAATCTAGACTGACATTCCACTGCAGTGCTGAGGGAGTGCTGCACTGTCGGAGGTGCCATCCGACAGATGAGATATTAAATCGAGGCCATGTCTGCTCTCGCAGGTAAAACATCCCGAGCAGACACTACTTAGAAAAACAAGGGAGTTATCCCCGGTGTCCTGGCCAATATTTATCCCTCAACAAAAAACAGATTATCTTGTCATTATCACATTTGTGGGACCTTGGCGAGCATAAATTGGCTGCCGTCTCTCCTATATTACAGCAGTGATTACATTTCAAAAGTACTGAATTGGTTGTAAATCACTTCAGGACATCCTGAGGTCATGAAAGGTGCTATATAAATGCAAGTCTTTCTTTGTCCCTCCCAGTTTTCTACGCACCTTGTCTCTCCTCTCTGCTACTACGTCCTGGTGCCCCTCCCCCACAGCACTAGTTAACCTCCCCGCTAGGACATTGATTCAAGCCCTGCTCAGGTGCAACTAGGATAAGTCCCTCATGTCCCAGAACTAGTCCCAATGCCCCAGGAATCTGAAACCTTCCCGCCTGCATCACTTCTCTAGCTACGCATTCATCTGCACTATCTTCTATATTCACTAGCACGTGGTACTGGGAGTAATCCAGAGATTACTACCTTTTATGCCCTGTTTTTTCATCTTTTTCATAGCTCCTGAAACTCTGCTTGTAGAACCGCAACCCTTTTCCTATCTGTCATTCGTTCCAACATGGACCACGACTTCTGGCTGTTCCCCTTCCCCTCCCAGAATATCCTGCACCCTTTCAGTGATATTTTTCACTTATATAGCACTTTTCACAACCTCAGGACATCCCAAAAGCACTTTACATCCATTGAAGTACTTTTGTAGTGGTCATTGTTGTAATGTAGGAAACACAGTAGCTAATTGGCAACTAAGCTCCCACAAACAGCAATGTGAGAATGACCAGATCATCTGTTTTTAGTGATGTTGATTGAGGGATAAATATTGGCCGGGACAGCGGTAAGAACTCTACTGCTCTTCTTCGAATAGTGCCATGGGATCTTTTACGTCTACCCGAGAGAACAATTAAGGCCTCAGTGTAACGTCTCATCAGAAAGACAACACCTTCAACAGTGCAGCACTTCCTTACTACTGCACTGGAGTGTCAGCCTAGATTTTTCTGCTCAAGTTTCATGAGGGTGACTTGAACCAACAACTTTCTGACTCGAAGGCGAGAGTGCTACCATGGAGCCACAGCTGACACAAAGATGTGTTAGGGGCTATTTCAGGATATACTACAAGGGCGATTTAGACCCTGAATTGAGAACAATTACTGCCAGAACCCAGGTAGCCAGGAGATAGATTTTGCCAAATATAGGGAATTAGATTTCCCCTAAAACAGAGGCAAAAATAATTGGATTCAGATGCTCTGAAACTACAGAAATGTCCTGTGTTCACAAATGTCAATGGAATTATAACTATTTTCCTATTGATTTTAAAAGTTATCCTCTTTTAATTGCTGGTTTGTAATTTTATTTTGCATCTACAGTGCTTGCAATTTTCTTAGAAACACAGAAATTTACAGCACAGAGGAGGCCATTTTGGCCCATCGTGTCCGCACCGGCCGACAAAGAGCCACACGGCCCTTGGTCAGCAGCCCTGAAGGTTACGTATAAACCCATGAACAATGAAGGAAAGGTAAAGAGCATCCGGCCCAACTAGTCCGCCCCACGCAACTGCGACACCTCTTGCACCGTAACATTTTACACTCCACCCCAACCGGAGCCATGCGCTCTCCTAGGAGAGGCAAAAAAAGATAAAAACCCAGGCCAATTGGGGGAAAAAAAAATCTGGGAAAATTCCAGTTTTGAATAATTGGTTATTAAATTATTTGTCTGCGTTGGTTATCTCAACAATTGCACAAACATTACTTTTCCCTTTTTCTTTTTGTTATTGTCTTTGATGGGTTTGTTCCTTTTCCTTTCTCCATATTTCTCTCTAATCTGTGTTTCTTCTACTCTTCCAGTTTTTCCCCCAGTGTTTGTCTCCCAGCCAGTACGTCTGACCTCTCAAGTGCACAAAAAAGATCACATGGAGGTGTCCTGTCCAATATTTATCCCTCAACCAACACCACTAAAACATATTATCTACTCATTTATCTCATTGCTGTTTGTGGGACCTTGCTATGCACAAAAATGTTGCCATGTCTCCCTACATTACAACAGTGACTATGCTACAAAAAATACTTAATTGACTATGAAGCATTTTGGGACGTCTCAAGGACGTGAAAGGCACTTTTTGTTCTTCTTTCTTCAGAGTAAATGGAAGAGTAGCAGAAATCTAGACTCACACTCCAGTATAGTACTGAAGGATTGCTGCATTGTTGAAGGTGTCATCCTTTGGATGAGGCCTTATCTAAGGCCCTATTAACCTTTCTCAGTAGTTCAGTTGGACATTAAAGATCCCATGATGCCATTCAAAGAACAGTTGCTAGTTCTCCAATGTACTCTCTCAACAACACCAGCAAGAAAATATTTATTCGTCATTCATTTGAAAGCTGCTTGTCGAACCTTTCTGTGTGCAAAATGGCTGTCACATTTGCCTACTTAGAATTCATAGAAACATAGAAAATAGATGCAGGAGTAGGCCATTTGGCCCTTTGAGCCTGCACCACCATTCAACAAGATCATGGCTGATCATTCCCTCAGTACCCCTTTCCTGCTTTCTCTCCATACCCCTTGATCCCCTTAGCCGTAAGGGCCATATCTAACTTCCTCTTGAATATATCCAATGAACTGGCATCAACAAATCTCTGCGGCAGGGAATTCCACAGGTTAACAACTCTGAGTGAAGAAGTTTCTCCTCATCTCAGTCCTAAATGGCCTAGCCCTTATCCTAAGCCTATGTCCCCTGGTTCCCAACTTCGGGAACATTCTTCCCACATCTAACCTGTCCAGTCCCGTCAGAATCTTATACGTTTCTATGAGATACCCTCTCATCCTTCTAAACTCCAGTGAATAAAGGCCCAGTTGATCCAGTCTCTCTTCATATGACAGTCCAGCCATCCCTGGAATCAGTCTGGTGAACCTTCGCTGCACTCCCTCAATAGCAAGAACGTCCTTCCTCAGATTAGGAGACCAAAACTGAACACAATATTCCAGGTGAGACCTCACTAAGGCCCTGTACAACGGCATTAAGACCTCCCTGCTCCTATACTCAAATCCCCTAGCTATGAAGGCCAACATACCATTTGCCTTCTTCACCGCCTGCTGTAACTGCATGCCAACTTTCAATGAATGATGAACCATGACACACAGGTCTCGTTGCACCTCCCCTTTTCCTAATCTGCCGCCATTCAGATAATATTCTGCCTTCGTGTTTTTGCCACCAAAATGGAGAACCTCACATTTATCCACATTATACTGCATCTGCCATGCATTTGCCCACTCACCTAACCTGTCCAAGTCACCCTGCAGCCTCTTAGCATCCTCCTCACAGCTCACACCACCACCCAGTTTCGTGATGTCTGCAAACTTGGAGATATTACACTCAATTCCTTCATCTAAATTGTTAATGGATATTGTAAAGAGCTGGGGTCCCAGCACTGAGCCCTGCGGCACTCCACTAGTCACTGCCTGCCATTTTGAAAAGGACCTGTTTATCCAAACTCTTGGCTTCCTGTCTGCCAACCAGTTCTCTATCCACGTCAGTAAGTTACCCCCAATAACATGCGCTTTGATTTTGCACACCAATCTCTTGTGTGGGTCCTTGTCAAAAGCCTTTTGAAAGTCCAAATACACCACATCCGCTGGTTCTCCCTTGTCCACTCTGCTAGATACATCCTCAAAAAATTCCAGAAGATTCGTCAACCCTTTCATAAATCCATGCTGACTTGGACCGATCCTGTCACTGCTTTCCAAATGCGCTGCTATTTCATCCTTAATGATTGATTCCAACATTTTCCCCACTACTGATGTCAGGCTAACTCTATAATTACCCGTTTTCTTCTCTCTCTCCTTTTTTTAAAAAAGTGGTGTTACATTAGCTACCCCTCCAGTCTATAGGAACTGATCCAGAGTCGATAGATTGTTGGAAAATGATCACCAATGCATCCACTATTTCTAGGGCACTTCCTTAAGTACTCTGGGATGCAGACAATCAGGCCCCAGGGATTTATCGGCCTTCAAATCCCATCAATTTCCCTAACACATGTCCCGCCTAATAAGGATATCCTTCAGTGCCTCCTTCTCACTAGACCCACTGTCCTCTAGTACATTAGGAAGGTTATTTATGTCTTCCTTCATGAAGACAGAACCGAAGTATTTGTTCAATTGGTCTGCCATTTCTTTGTTCTCCATTATAAATTCACCTGAATCCAACTGCAAGGGACCTACATTTGTCTCCACTAATCTTTTTCTCTTCACATATTTATGGAAGCTTTTGCCGTCAGTTTTTATGTTCCCTGCAGCAATTAAGTTAACCATTAATATTTCAGTGTGAATGTCATCATGTTGCAAATACATGAAGTACATTGGCTGTGGTTATCTGTCATGACATACTTCTGACAATTAATAAAAAATTAAAAAATAATTAATTTTGTATTTATTAATTGATTTTTTAAGTTTCT
>NW_027253397.1:0-15865 GCF_044704955.1 Pristiophorus japonicus
GGGGAGAGAGAGACAGAGAGTGAGGCTGGTTAGAGAGAGAGAGAGAGAGTGAGGTTGGGGAGAGAGAGAGCGAGTGAGGCTGGGGAGAGAGAGAGAGTGAGACTGGGGAGAGAGAGAGAGAGTGAGGCTGTGGAGAGAGAGAGTGAGGCTGGGGAGCGAGTGAGGCTGGGGAGAGAGAGAGAGAGTGAGGCTGGGTAGAGAGAGAGAGTGAGGCTGGGGAGAGAGAGAGAGTGAGGCTGGGGAGAGAGAGAGAGAGAGAGAGATAGTGAGGCTGGGGAGAGAGAGAGAGAATGAGGCTGGGGAGAGAGAGAGAGAGAGAGAGAGAGAGAGTGAGGCTGGGGAGAGAGAGAGAGAGAGTGAGGCTGGGGAGAGAGAGAGAGAGTGAGGTTGGGGAGAGAGAGAGAGAGAGTGAGGCTGGGAAGAGAGAGAGAGAGAGAGAGAGAGTGAGGCTGGGGAGGGAGAGAGAGAGAGAGAGTGTGAGGCTGGGGAGAGAGAGAGAGAGTGAGGCTGGGGGGAGAGAGAGAGAGAGTGAGGCTGGGGAGAGAGAGAGAGAGAGAGAGTGAGGCTGGGGAGAGAGAGTGAGTGAGGCTGGGGAGAGAGAGAGAGAGAGAGAGTGAGGCTGGGGAGAGAGAGAGAGAGAGAGTGAGGCTGGGGAGAGAGAGAGAGTGAGGTTGGGGAGAGAGATAGAGAGAGAGTGAGGCTGGAAAGAGAGAGAGAGAGAGTGAGGCTGGGGAGAGAGAGAGAGAGAGTGTGAGGCTGGGAAGAGAGAGAGAGAGTGAGGCTGGGGAGAGAGAGAGAGAGAGTGAGGCTGGGAAGAGAGAGAGAGAGAGTGAGGCTGGGGAGAGAGAGAGAGAGAGAGTGTGGGCTGGGGAGAGAGAGAGAGAGAGAGTGAGGCTGGGGAGAGAGAGATAGAGAGAGTGAGGCTGGGTACAGAGAGAGAGAGTGAGGCTGGGGAGAGAGAGAGAGAGTGAGGCTGGGGAGAGAGAGAGAGAGTGAGGCTGGGGAGAGAGAGAGAGAGAGAGAGTGAGGCTGGGGAGAGAGAGAGAGCTAGGCTGGGGAGAGAGAGAGAGCGAGGCTGGGGAGAGAGAGAGAGAGAGGCTGAGGAGAGAGAGAGAGAGAGAGAGTGAGAGTGAGGCTGGGGAGAGAGAGAGAGAGAGAGAGTGAGGCTGGGGAGAGTGAGAGAGTGAGGCTGGGGAGAGAGAGAGAGAGAGTGAGGCTGGTGAGAGTGAGGCTGGGGGGAGAGAGAGAGAGAGTGAGGCTGGAGAGAGAGAGAGAGAGAGTGAGGCTGGGGAGAGAGAGAGTGAGGCTGGGGAGAGAGAGAGAGAGAGTGAGGCTGGGGAGAGAGAGACAGAGAGTGAGGCTGGGAAGAGAGAGAGAGAGGGAGTGAGGCTGGAGAGAGAGAGAGAGAGTGAGGCTGGGGAGAGAGAGAGAGAGTGAGGCTGGGGAGAGAGAGAGAGAGAGAGAGAGAGAGAGGGGCTGGGGGAGAGAGAGAGACGGGCTGGGGGGAGAGAGAGAGAGACGGGATGGGGGGAAGAGAGAGAGAGAGGGGCTGGGGGGAGAGAAAGATAGAGGCTGGGGGGAGAGAGAGAGAGCGAGAGAGAGAGGCTGGGGAGGTGAGAGAGAGAGAGAGTGAGGCTGGGGAGAGAGAGAGAGTGAGGCTGGGGAGAGAGAGAGAGTGAGGCTGGGGAGAGTGAGAGAGTGAGGCTGGGGAGAGAGAGAGAGAGAGAGTGAGGCTGGGGAGAGAGAGAGAGTGAGGCTGGGGAGAGAGAGAGAGAGAGAGTGAGGCTGGGGAGAGAGAGAGAGAGAGTGAGGCTGGGGAGAGAGAGAGAGAGTGAGGCTGGGGAGAGAGAGAGAGTGAGGCTGGGAGAGAGAGAGAGAGAGAGAGAGAGTGAGGCTGGGAAGAGAGAGAGAGAGAGAGTGAGGCTGTGGAGAGAGAGAGAGAGGCTGGGGAGAGAGAGAGTGAGGCTGGGGAGAGAGAGAGTGAGGCTGGGGAGAGAGAGAGAGTGAGGCTGGGGAGAAAGAGTGAGAGTGAGGCTGTGGAGAGAGAGAGAGGCTGGGGGGGGAGAGAGAGGCTGGTGGGGGGGGAGAGAGAGGCTGGTGGGGTGGGAGAGAGAGGCTGGTGGGGGGGGAGAGAGAGGCTGGTGGGGGGGGGGAGAGAGAGGTTGGTGGGGGGGGAGAGAGAGGCTGGTGGGGGGGGAGAGAGAGGCTGGTGGGGGGGAGAGAGAGGCTGGTGGGGGGGGAGAGAGAGGCTGGTGGGGGGGGAGAGAGAGGCTGGTGGGGGGGGAGAGAGAGGCTGGTGGGGGGGGAGAGAGAGGCTGGTGGGGGGGGAGAGAGAGGCTGGTGGGGGGGGAGAGAGAGGCTGGTGGGGGGGAGAGAGAGAGGCTGGGGGGGGGAGAGAGAGAGAGGCTGGGGGGGGGGAGAGAGAGAGGCTGGGGGGGGGGGGGAGAGAGAGAGGCTGGGGGGGGAGAGAGAGGCTGGGGGGGGGGGAGAGAGAGAGCCTGGGGGGGAGAGAGAGGCTGGGGGTGGGGAGAGAGAGGCTGGGGGGGGGGGAGAGAGAGGCTGGGGGGGGGAGAGAGGCTGGGGGGGGAGGAGAGAGAGGCTGGGGGGGGGGGAGAGAGAGGCTGGGGGGGGGGGAGAGAGAGGCTGGGGGGGGGAAGAGAGAGGCTGGGGGGGGGGAGAGAGAGGCTGGGGGGGGGAGAGAGAGGCTGGGGGGGTGAAGAGAGAGGCTGGGGGGGAAGAGAGAGGCTGGGGGGGAAGAGAGAGGCTGGGGGTAGGGGAAGAGAGAGGCTGGGGGTAGGGGAAGAGAGAGGCTGGGGGTAGGGGAAGAGAGAGAGGCTGGGGGTAGGGGAAGAGAGAGGCTGGGGGTAGGGGAAGAGAGAGGCTGGGGGTAGGGGAAGAGAGAGGCTGGGGGTAGGGGAAGAGAGAGGCTGGTGGGGGGGGAGAGAGAGGCTGGTGGGGGGGAGAGAGAGGCTGGTGGGGGGGGAGAGAGAGGCTGGTGGGGGGGGGAGAGAGAGGTTGGTGGGGGGGGAGAGAGAGGCTGGTGGGGGGGAGAGAGAGGCTGGTGGGGGGGGAGAGAGAGGCTGGTGGGGGGGGAGAGAGAGGCTGGTGGGGGGGAGAGAGAGGCTGGTGGGGGGGAGAGAGAGGCTGGTGGGGGGGAGAGAGAGGCTGGTGGGGGGGGAGAGAGAGGCTGGTGGGGGGGGAGAGAGAGGCTGGTGGGGGGGGAGAGAGAGAGGCTGGGGGGGGAGAGAGAGAGGCTGGGGGGGGGAGAGAGAGAGGCTGGGGGGGGGGAGAGAGAGAGGCTGGGGGGGGAGAGAGAGGCTGGGGGGGGGGGAGAGAGAGGCTGGGGGGGGGAGAGAGAGGCTGGGGGGGGGAGAGAGAGGCTGGGGGGGGGAGAGAGGCTGGGGGGGGAGGAGAGAGAGGCTGGGGGGGGGAGAGAGAAGCTGGGGGGGGGAAGAGAGAGGCTGGGGGGGGAAGAGAGAGGCTGGGGGGGGAGAGAGAGGCTGGGGGGGTGAAGAGAGAGGCTGGGGGGGAAGAGAGAGGCTGGGGGGGAAGAGAGAGGCTGGGGGGGAAGAGAGAGGCTGGGGGTAGGGGAAGAGAGAGGCTGGGGGTAGGGGAAGAGAGAGGCTGGGGGTAGGGGAAGAGAGAGGCTGGGGGTAGGGGAAGAGAGAGGCTGGGGGTAGGGGAAGAGAGAGGCTGGGGGTAGGGGAAGAGAGAGGCTGGGGGTAGGGGAAGAGAGAGGCTGGGGGTAGGTGAAGAGAGAGGCTGGGGGTAGGGGAAGAGAGAGGCTGGGGGGGGTGGGAAGACAGAGGCTGGGAGGGAGAGAGAGAGAGGCTGGAGGCGGGTAGGGCGATAGAGAGGCTGGGGGGTGAGAGAGAGAGAGAGAGAGAGAGGCTGGGGTGGGACAGAGGCGCTGGGGGCGGAGAGAGACGCTGGGGGGGGAGAGAGAGGCTGGGGGGGGAGAGAGAGGCTGGAGGGGGAGAGAGAGAGGCTGGAGGGGGAGAGAGAGAGGCTGGAGGGGGAGAGAGAGAGGCTGGCGGGGGAGAGAGAGACTGGGCCGGGGAGAAAGAGGCTGGGGGTGGGAGAAAGAGGCTGGGGGGGGAGGGGGAAGAGAGAGAGGCTGGGGGGGGAGGGGGAGGAGAGAGAGGCTGGGGGGGGGAAAGAGAGAGAGAGAGAGAGTCTGCGGAGAAAGAGTGACTGGAGACAGAGAGAGAGAGGCTTGATGACGGGAGAGAGATAGGCTGGTAAGGGAGAGAGCGAGGCAGGTTGGGTGATACATCCTTACTATACAGTATAAATGCACACGAGGCCCATATTTGAGAGGTCAGTCTGAGACCTGTCATTTATTCTATAGCACTCAAGTGATGAAGGTGGGTGGAGCATCCCCTTTTGTACCTGAAAGTCCAGGTTAGGAGTGTCTCCCACAAGTTCACCCCCTTCTGGTCAGTGTTCTCACGGTGTACAACTTCGGTCAGCTTATACATGGGTTACAATGATAGTTGAATACATGACACTGGGGAGAGAGACTGAGGAGAGAGAGAGAGTGAGCGAGCGACTGGGGAGAGAGAGAGAGCAAGACTGGAGGGGGGGGGAAGAGAGAGTGAGAGAGAGCAAGACTGGGGGGAGAGAGAGAGAGCGATGCTGGGGAGAGAGAGAGAGAGAGAGTGAGGCTAGGAAGAGAGAGAGAGCGAGGCTGGGGAGAGAGAGAGAGCGAGGCTGGGGAAAGAGAGAGAGCGAGGCTGGGGAAAGAGAGAGAGCGAGGCTGGGGAGACAGAGAGAGCGAGGCTGGGGAGAGAGAAAGAGCGAGGCTGGGGAGAGAGAGCGAGGCTGGGGAGAGAGAGAGAGAGCGAGGCTGGTGAGAGAGAGAGAGAGAGCGAGGCTGGGGAGAGAGAGAGAGAGCGAGGCTGGGGAGAGAGAGAGAGAGAGAGGCTGGGGAAAGCAAGAGAGAGAAAGGCTGGGGAGGGGTGAGAGAGGCTGGGGGGGTGAGAGAGGCTGGGGGGGGAGAGAGAGGCTGGGGGGGAAGAGAGAGAGGCTGGGCGGGGGGAAGAGAGAGAGACTGGGGGGGGGGGGAGAGAGGCAGGGGGGTGGAGAGAGAGGCTGGGGGAGAGAGAGAGAGAGAGAGAGAGAGACTGGGGAGAGGGGTAGAGAGTGAGAGGAGACTGGGGAGGGCGAGTGAGAGACTGACTGGGGAGAGCGAGAGAGAGAGAATGAGAGAGGAGAGGCTGTGGAGAGAGGAAGAGAGGGAGGCTGGGGAGAGAGAGAGAGAGAGAGAACGGCTAGGGGTAGAGAGTGATAGCGAGGCTGGGGAGAGAGAGAGCGCGAGAGACACTGGAAAGAGAGAGAGAGAGACTGGGGGAAAGAGAGAGACTGGAGAGAGAGAGAGAGAGAGGTGCTGGGGGGAGAAAGAGAGAGAGAGATAGAGAGAGAGGGGCTGGGGGGAGAGAGAGAGAGACGGGCTGGGGGGAGAGAGAGAAAGAGGCTGGGGGGGGAGAGAGGCGCTGGGAGGAGAGAGAGAGAGAGAGAGGGGCTGGGGGTAGAGAGAGAGAGCGAGAGAGAGAGGCTGGGGAGTGAGAGAGAGAGGCTGGGGGAGAGAGAGGCTGCGGGGGAGGAGAGAGAGAGAGGCTAGGGGGTGAGTGAGAGAGAGAGAGAAGCTGGGGAGAGAGAGAGAGAGAGAGAGAGAGATCGGCTGGGGAGAGAGAGAGAGGGAGAGAGAGAACGAGAGAGGGGCTAGGGGTAGAGAGAGAGATAGAGAGGCTGGGGAGAGAGAGAGAGAGAGAGAGAGAGCGCGAGAGACTCGGGAAAGAGAGAGACTGGGGAGAGAGAGAGAGAGAGAGAGAGAGAGAGGGCTGGGGGTAGAGAGAGAGAGCGAGAGAGAGAGGCTGGGGGAGTGAGAGAGAGAGAGAGGCTGGGGAGTGAGAGAGAGAGAGGCTGGGGGAGAGAGAGGCTGCGGGGGAGGAGAGAGAGAGAGGCTAGGGGGTGAGTGAGAGAGAGAGAGAAGCTGGGGAGAGAGAGAGAGAGAGAGAGAGATCGGCTGGGGAGAGAGAGAGAGGGAGAGAGAGAACGAGAGAGGGGCTAGGGGTAGAGAGAGAGATAGAGAGGCTGGGGGGAGAGAGAGAGAGAGCGCGAGAGACTCGGGAAAGAGAGAGGGAGAGACTGGGGGAAATAGAGAGACTGGGGAGAGAGAGAGAGAGAGAGAGAGGGAGGGGCTGGGGAGAGAGAGAGAGAGTCTGGGGGGAGAGAGAGAGAGAGAGACGGGCTCGGGGGAGAGAGAGAGAGAGAGGGGTTGGGGGGAGAGAGAGAGAGAGGGGTTGGGGGGAGAGAGAGAGAGAGGCGCTGGGAGGAGAGAGAGAGAGAGAGAGAGATGGGCTGGGGGTAGAGAGAGAGAGCGAGAGAGAGAGGCTCGGGGGAGTGAGAGAGAGAGAGAGAGAGAAGCTGGGTGGTGAGAGAGAGGCTGTGTTGGGAGAGAGAGGCTGGGGGGGGGAGAGAGAGGCTGGGGGGGGAACAGAGGCTGGGGGGGGACAGAGGCTGGGGGGGAGAGAGAGGCTGGGGGGGAGAGAGAGGCTAGGGGGTGAAGAGAGAGGCTAGGGGGTGAAGAGAGAGGCTGGGGGGTGAAGAGAGAGACTGGGGATAAAGAGAGAGGCTGGGTGTGGGGGAAGAGAGAGGCTGGCGGGGGTGGGAAGAGAGAGACTGGGGGGGTGGGAAGACAGAGGCTGAGGGGGGAGAGAGAGAGAGGCTGGAGGGGGGGTAGAGAGAGGCTGAAGGCGGGTGGGGGGGGGATAGAGAGGCTGGGGGGTGAAAGAGACAGAGAGAGAGAGAGGGAGGGGGGGACGAGTGAGAGAGGCTGGGGTGGGAGAGAGGCGCTGGGGGGGGCGGAGAGAGAGGCTGGGGGGGGAAGAGAGAGGCTGGGGGGGAGCGAGGCTGGAGGGGGAGAGAGAGGCTGGAGGGGGAGAGACAGGCTGGAGGGGGAGAGAGAGACTGGGCGGGGAATAGAGAGGCTGGGGGGGGAGGGGGAGGAGAGAGAGGCTGGGGGGGAAGAGAGAGAGAGAGAGAGAGAGTCTGCGGAGAAAGAGTGACTGGAGACAGAGAGAGAGAGGTTCGGTGACGGGAGAGAGATAGGCTGGTAAGGGAGAGAGCGAGGCAGGCTGGGTGATACATCCTTACTATACAGTATTAATGCACACGAGGCCCATATTTGAGAGAAGGTCAGTCTGAGACCTGTCATTTATTCTATGGCACTCAAGTGATGAAGGTTGGTGGAGCATCCCCTTTTGTACCTGAAAGTCCAGGTTAGGAGTGTCTCCCACAAGTTCACCCCCTTCTGGTCAGTGTTCTCACGGTGTACAACTTCAGTCAGCTTATACATGGGTTACAATGATATTTGAATACATGACACTGGGGAATGAGACTGAGGAGAGAGAGAGCAAGACTGGGGGGGGGAAGGGAGAGAGAGAGAGAGAGAGAGCAAGACTGGGGGGAGAGAGAGAGAGAGAGCGAGGCTGGGGAGAGAGAGAGCGAGGCTGGGGAAAGAGAGAGTGCGAGGCTGGGGAGAGAGAGAGAGCGAGGCTGGGGAGATAGAGAGAACGAGGCTGGGGAGAGAGAGAGAGCGAGGCTGGGGAGAGAGAGAGAGAGAGGCTGAGGAGAGAGAGAGAGAGAGAGTGAGGCTGAGGAGAGAGAGAGAGAGAGAGAGGCTGGGGAGAGAAAGAGAGAGAGTGAGGCTGGGGAGAGAGAGAGAGTGAGGCTGGGGAGAGAGAGAGTGAGTGAGGCTGGGGAGAGAGAGAGTGAGGCTGGGAGAGAGAGAGAGAGAGAGAGAGTGAGGCTGGGGAGAGAGAGTGAGGCTGGGGAGAGAGAGAGAGAGTGAGGCTGGGGAGAGAGAGAGAGAGTGAGGCTGGGGAGAGAGAGAGAGTGAGGTTGGGGAGAGAGAGAGAGAGTGAGGCTGGGAAGAGAGAGAGAGAGAGAGAGTGAGGCTGGGGAGAGAGAGAGAGAGAGTGTGAGGCTGGGGAGAGAGAGAGAGAGAGTGAGGCTGGGAAGAGAGAGAGAGAGAGAGTGAGGCTGGGGAGAGAGAGAGAGAGAGTGTGAGGCTGGGAAGAGAGAGAGAGAGTGAGGCTGGGGAGAGAGAGAGAGAGAGTGAGGCTGGGAAGAGAGAGAGAGAGAGAGTGAGGCTGGGGAGAGAGAGAGAGAGAGAGAGTGTGGGCTGGGGAGAGAGAGAGAGAGAGTGAGGCTGGGGAGAGAGAGATAGAGAGAGTGAGGCTGGGTACAGAGAGAGAGAGTGAGGCTGGGGGAGAGAGAGAGAGTGAGGCTGGGGAGAGAGAGAGAGAGTGAGGCTGGGGAGAGAGAGAGAGAGTGAGGCTGGGGAGAGAGAGAGAGCTAGGCTGGGGAGAGAGAGAGAGCGAGGCTGGGGAGAGAGAGAGAGCGAGGCTGGGGAGAGAGAGAGAGAGAGAGTGAGAGTGAGGCTGGGGAGAGAGAGAGAGAGAGAGTGAGGCTGGGGAGAGTGAGAGAGTGAGGCTGGGGAGAGAGAGAGAGAGAGTGAGGCTGGTGAGAGTGAGGCTGGGAGGAGAGAGAGAGAGAGTGAGGCTGGAGAGAGAGAGAGAGAGTGAGGCTGGGGAGAGAGAGAGTGAGGCTGGGGAGAGAGAGAGAGAGTGAGGCTGGGGAGAGAGAGACAGAGAGTGAGGCTGGGAAGAGAGAGAGAGAGAGAGTGAGGCTGGGGAGAGAGAGAGAGAGAGTGTGAGGCTGGGAAGAGAGAGAGAGAGTGAGGCTGGGGAGAGAGAGAGAGAGAGTGAGGCTGGGAAGAGAGAGAGAGAGAGAGTGAGGCTGGGGAGAGAGAGAGAGAGAGAGAGTGTGGGCTGGGGAGAGAGAGAGAGAGAGTGAGGCTGGGGAGAGAGAGATAGAGAGAGTGAGGCTGGGTACAGAGAGAGAGAGTGAGGCTGGGGGAGAGAGAGAGAGTGAGGCTGGGGAGAGAGAGAGAGAGTGAGGCTGGGGAGAGAGAGAGAGAGTGAGGCTGGGGAGAGAGAGAGAGCTAGGCTGGGGAGAGAGAGAGAGCGAGGCTGGGGAGAGAGAGAGAGCGAGGCTGGGGAGAGAGAGAGAGAGAGAGTGAGAGTGAGGCTGGGGAGAGAGAGAGAGAGAGAGTGAGGCTGGGGAGAGTGAGAGAGTGAGGCTGGGGAGAGAGAGAGAGAGAGTGAGGCTGGTGAGAGTGAGGCTGGGAGGAGAGAGAGAGAGAGTGAGGCTGGAGAGAGAGAGAGAGAGTGAGGCTGGAGAGAGAGAGAGAGAGTGAGGCTGGGGAGAGAGAGAGTGAGGCTGGGGAGAGAGAGAGAGAGTGAGGCTGGGGAGAGAGAGACAGAGAGTGAGGCTGGGAAGAGAGAGAGAGAGAGAGTGAGGCTGGGGAGAGAGAGAGAGAGAGAGTGAGGCTGGGGAGAGAGAGAGAGAGTGAGGCTGGGGAGAGAGAGAGAGAGTGAGGCTGGGGAGAGAGAGAGTGTGAGGCTGGGGAGAAAGAGTGAGTGAGACAGGGGAGAGAGAGAGAGAGTGAGGCTGGGGAGAGAGAGTGAGAGTGAGGCTGTGGAGAGAGAGACAGAGAGTGAGGCTGGGAAGAGAGAGAGAGATAGAGTGAGGCTGGGGAGAGAGAGTGAGAGTGAGGCTGTGGAGAGAGAGACAGAGAGTGAGGCTGGGGAGAGAGAGAGAGTGAGGCTGGGGAGAGAGTGAGAGTGAGGCTGGGGAGAGAGAGCGAGTGAGTGAGTGAGGCTGGGAAGAGAGAGTGAGGCTGGGGAGAGAGAGAGAGAGAGAGTGAGGCTGGGGAGAGAGAGAGTGAGGCTGGGGAGAGAGAGAGAGAGAGTGAGGCTGGGGAGAGAGAGAGAGAGTGAGGCTGGGGAGAGAGATGAGAGATAAAGAGAGAGGGGCTGGGGAGAGAGGGACTGGGGAGAGAGAGAGGGAGAGAGAGAACGAGAGAGACTGGGGAGAGAAAGAGAGAGTGAGACTGCGGAGAGAAAGAGAGAGAGAGAGAGAGACTGGTGAGAGAGAGAGAGAGACTGGGAAGAGAGAGGCTGGAGAGAGAGAGAGAGAGGGAGAGTGAGGCTGGGGAGAGAAAGAGAGAGTGAGGCTGGGGAGAGAGAGAGAGAGTGAGGCTGGGGAGAGAGAGTGAGTGAGGCTGGGGAGAGAGAGAGTGAGTGAGGCTGGGGAGCGAGAGTGAGGCTGGGGAGAGAGATGAGAGATAGAGAGAGGGGCTGGAGAGAGAGAGAGAGAGAACGAGGGAGAGAGAGAGAGAGACTGGGGAGAGGGAGAGAGAGAACGAGAGAGAGAGAGAGACTGGGGAGAGAGGAAGAGAGAGAGACAGAGAGAGACTGCAGAGAGAGAGACTGGGGAGAGAGAGAGAGAGAGAGAGAGGGTAGAGGGGCTGGGGGGAGAGTGAGAGAGAGAGAGAGAGAGAGAGAGATAGAGGCAGACAGAGGGGCTGGGGGGAGAGAGCGAGGGAGAGAGAGTGGGAGGGGCTGGGGAGAGAGAGAGGCTGGAGAGAGAGAGAGAGAGCTGCTGGGGAGAGAGAGAGAGAGAGACTAGGGAGGGGCTGGGGAGAGAGAGAGGCAGACAGAGGGGCTGGGGAGAGAGAGCGCGAGATTGGGGAGAGGGAGAGATGCTGGGGAGTGAGAGAAACTGGGCCGAGAGAGAGAAACTGGGGCGAGAGAGAGAGCTACTTGGGGGATGGAGGCTGGGGAGAGAGAGAGAGCGGCTGGGGAGAGGGCGAGAGAGAGAGACTGGGGGAGAGAGAGAGAGAGAGCGCGGCTGGGGAGAAGGCGAGAGAGAGAGAGAGACGAGGGAGAGAGAGAGAGAGTCTCGGGAGAGAGAGAGAGGAGAGAGAGAGAGACTGGAGAGAGAGAGAGAGAGAGAGAGAAAGGCGGGCTGGGGAGAGAGAGAGAGAGCTACTGGGGAGAGAGAGGCTGGAGAGAGAGAGAGTAGAGAGAGAGAGTGGAGAGAGAGGCTGGGGAGAGAGAGAGCGCGGCTGGGGAGAGGGCGAGAGAGAGAGAGGGGGGGCTGGAGAGAGAGAGAGCGCGGCTGGGGAGAAGGCGAGAGAGACGAGGGAGAGAGAGAGAGAGAGTCTGGGGAGAGAGAGAGAGACTGGAGAGAGAGAGAGAGAGAGAGCGGCTGGGGAGAGATAGACTGGAGAGAGAGAGAGAGAGACTGGGGAGACAGAGAGAGGGGCTGGGGAGAAAGAGAGAGGCAAACAGAGGGGCTGGGGAGAGAGAGCGAGACTGGGGAGAGGGAGAGATGCTTGGAAGAGAGAGAGACTGGAGAGAGTTAAACTGGGGCGAGAGAGAGAGAGAGAAACTGGGGCGAGAGAGAGAGAGAGACTGGGGCGAGAGAGAGAGTGGGGAGAGAGGCTGGGGAGAGAGAGACTGGGGACAGAACGAGAGAGAGAGAGAGAGAGACTGGGGAGAGAAAGAGAGAGAGTGAGACTGCGGAGAGAAAGAGAGAGAGAGACTGGTGAGAGAGAGAGAGAGAGAGAGACTTGGGAGAGAGAGGCTGGAGAGAGAGAGAGAGTGAGGCTGGGGAGAGATAGAGAGTGAGGCTGGGGAGAGAGAGAGAGAGTGAGGCTGGGGAGAGAGAGTGAGGCTGGGAGAGAGAGAGAGAGAGTGAGGCTGGGGAGAGAGAGACAGAGAGTGAGGCTGGTTAGAGAGAGAGAGAGAGTGAGGTTGGGGAGAGAGAGAGAGTGAGACTGGGGAGAGAGAGAGAGTGAGACTGGGGAGAGAGAGAGTGAGGCTGGGGAGAGAGAGTGAGGCTGGGGAGCGAGTGAGGCTGGGGAGAGAGAGAGAGAGTGAGGCTGGGGAGACAGAGAGAGTGAGGCTGGGGAGAGAGAGAGAGTGAGGCTGGGGAGAGGGAGAGAGAGAGATAGTGAGGCTGGGGAGAGTGAGTGAGGCTGGGGAGAGAGAAAGAGAGAGAGTGAGGCTGGGGAGAGAGAGAGAGAGTGAGGCTGGGGAGAGAGAGAGAGTGAGGTTGGGGAGAGAGAGAGAGAGAGTGAGGCTGGGAAGAGAGAGAGAGAGAGAGTGAGGCTGGGGAGAGAGAGAGAGTGTGTGAGGCTGGGGAGAGAGAGAGAGAGAGTAAGGCTGGGGAGAGAGAGAGAGAGAGAGAGAGTGAGGCTGGGGAGAGAGAGTGAGTGAGGCTGGGGAGAGAGAGAGAGAGAGAGAGAGTGAGGCTGGGGAGAGAGAGAGAGTGAGACTGGGGAGAGAGAGTGAGTGAGGCTGGGGAGAGAGAGAGAGAGAGAGTGAGGCTGGGGAGAGAGAGAGAGTGAGGTTGGGGAGAGAGAGAGAGAGAGAGAGTGAGGCTGGGAAGAGAGAGAGAGAGAGTGAGGCTGGGGAGAGAGAGAGAGAGAGTGTGAGGCTGGGAAGAGAGAGAGAGAGAGTGAGGCTGGGAAGAGAGAGAGAGAGAGTGAGGCTGGGGAGAGAGAGAGAGAGAGAGTGTGGGCTGGGGAGAGAGAGAGAGAGAGAGTGAGGCTGGGGAGAGAGAGATAGAGAGAGTGAGGCTGGGTACAGAGAGAGAGATTGAGGCTGGGGAGAGAGAGAGAGTGAGGCTGGGGAGAGAGAGAGAGAGTGAGGCTGGGGAGAGAGAGAGAGAGTGAGGCTGGGGAGAGAGAGAGAGCTAGGCTGGGGAGAGAGAGAGAGCGAGGCTGGGAGAGAGAGAGAGAGAGGCTGAGGAGAGAGAGAGAGAGAGAGAGAGTGAGAGTGAGGCTGGGGAGAGAGAGAGAGAGAGATTGAGGCTGGGGAGAGTGAGAGAGTGAGGCTGGGGAGAGAGAGAGAGAGAGTGAGGCTGGTGAGAGTGAGGCTGGGGGGAGAGAGAGAGAGAGTGAGGCTGGAGAGAGAGAGAGAGAGTGAGGCTGGGGAGAGAGAGAGTGAGGCTGGGGAGAGAGAGAGTGAGGCTGGGGAGAGAGAGACAGAGAGTGAGGCTGGGAAGAGAGAGAGAGAGAGAGTGAGGCTGGAGAGAGAGAGAGAGAGTGAGGCTGGGGAGAGAGAGAGAGAGTGAGGCTGGGGAGAGAGAGAGAGAGTGAGGCTGGGGAGAGAGAGAGTGTGAGGCTGGGGAGAAAGAGTGAGTGAGACAGGGGAGAGAGAGAGAGAGTGAGGCTGGGGAGAGAGAGTGAGAGTGAGGCTGTGGAGAGAGAGACAGAGAGTGAGGCTGGGAAGAGAGAGAGAGAGAGAGAGAGTGAGGCTGGGGAGAGAGAGAGAGAGTGAGGCTGGGGAGAGAGTGAGAGTGAGGCTGGGGAGAGAGAGAGAGTGAGTGAGTGAGGCTGGGAAGAGAGAGTGAGGCTGGGGAGAGAGAGAGGGAGAGAGGCTGGGGAGCGAGAGTGAGGCTGGGGAGAGAGATGAGAGATAGAGAGAGGGGCTGGGGAGAGAGAGAGAGAGAACGAGAGAGAGATTGGGGAGAGAGAGAGAGAGTGAGGTTGGGGAGAGAGAGAGAGAGAGAGTGAGGCTGGGAAGAGAGAGAGAGAGAGAGAGAGTGAGGCTGGGGAGGGAGAGAGAGAGAGAGAGTGTGAGGCTGGGGAGAGAGAGAGAGAGAGAGAGAGTGAGGCTGGGAAGAGAGAGAGAGAGAGTGAGGCTGGGGAGAGAGAGAGAGAGAAAGTGTGGGCTGGGGAGAGAGAGAGAGTGAGGCTGGGGAGAGAGAGAGAGTGAGGCTGGGGAGAGAGAGAGAGTGAGGCTGGGGAGAGAGAGACAGAGAGTGAGGCTGGTTAGAGAGAGAGAGAGAGAGTGAGGTTGGGGAGAGAGAGAGCGAGTGAGGCTGGGGAGAGAGAGAGAGTGAGACTGGGGAGAGAGAGAGAGAGTGAGGCTGTGGAGAGAGAGAGTGAGGCTGGGGAGCGAGTGAGGCTGGGGAGAGAGAGAGAGAGTGAGGCTGGGTAGAGAGAGAGAGTGAGGCTGGGGAGAGAGAGAGAGTGAGGCTGGGGAGAGAGAGAGAGAGAGAGAGATAGTGAGGCTGGGGAGAGAGAGAGAGAATGAGGCTGGGGAGAGAGAGAGAGAGAGAGAGAGAGAGTGAGGCTGGGGAGAGAGAGAGAGAGAGTGAGGCTGGGGAGAGAGAGAGAGAGTGAGGTTGGGGAGAGAGAGAGAGAGAGTGAGGCTGGGAAGAGAGAGAGAGAGAGAGAGAGAGTGAGGCTGGGGAGGGAGAGAGAGAGAGAGAGTGTGAGGCTGGGGAGAGAGAGAGAGAGTGAGGCTGGGGGGAGAGAGAGAGAGAGTGAGGCTGGGGAGAGAGAGAGAGAGAGAGAGTGAGGCTGGGGAGAGAGAGTGAGTGAGGCTGGGGAGAGAGAGAGAGAGAGAGAGTGAGGCTGGGGAGAGAGAGAGAGAGAGAGAGTGAGGCTGGGGAGAGAGAGAGAGTGAGGTTGGGGAGAGAGATAGAGAGAGAGTGAGGCTGGAAAGAGAGAGAGAGAGAGTGAGGCTGGGGAGAGAGAGAGAGAGAGTGTGAGGCTGGGAAGAGAGAGAGAGAGTGAGGCTGGGGAGAGAGAGAGAGAGAGTGAGGCTGGGAAGAGAGAGAGAGAGAGTGAGGCTGGGGAGAGAGAGAGAGAGAGAGTGTGGGCTGGGGAGAGAGAGAGAGAGAGAGTGAGGCTGGGGAGAGAGAGATAGAGAGAGTGAGGCTGGGTACAGAGAGAGAGAGTGAGGCTGGGAGAGAGAGAGAGAGTGAGGCTGGGGAGAGAGAGAGAGAGTGAGGCTGGGGAGAGAGAGAGAGTGAGGCTGGGGAGAGAGAGAGAGAGTGAGGCTGGGGAGAGAGAGAGAGCTAGGCTGGGGAGAGAGAGAGAGCGAGGCTGGGGAGAGAGAGAGAGAGAGGCTGAGGAGAGAGAGAGAGAGAGAGAGTGAGAGTGAGGCTGGGGAGAGAGAGAGAGAGAGAGAGTGAGGCTGGGGAGAGTGAGAGAGTGAGGCTGGGGAGAGAGAGAGAGTGAGGCTGGTGAGAGTGAGGCTGGGGGGAGAGAGAGAGAGAGTGAGGCTGGAGAGAGAGAGAGAGAGTGAGGCTGGGGAGAGAGAGAGTGAGGCTGGGGAGAGAGAGAGAGAGAGTGAGGCTGGGGAGAGAGAGACAGAGAGTGAGGCTGGGAAGAGAGAGAGAGAGGGAGTGAGGCTGGAGAGAGAGAGAGAGAGTGAGGCTGGGGAGAGAGAGAGAGAGTGAGGCTGGGAGAGAGAGAGAGAGTGAGGCTGGGGAGAGAGAGAGTGTGAGGCTGGGGAGAAAGAGTGAGTGAGACAGGGGAGAGAGAGAGAGAGAGTGAGGCTGGGGAGAGAGAGTGAGAGTGAGGCTGTGGAGAGAGAGACAGAGAGTGAGGCTGGGAAGAGAGAGAGAGAGAGAGAGTGAGGCTGGGGAGAGAGAGAGTGAGGCTGGGGAGAGAGTGAGAGTGAGGCTGGGGAGAGAGAGAGAGTGAGAGAGTGAGGCTGGGGAGAGAGAGAGGGAGAGAGGCTGGGGAGCGAGAGTGAGGCTGGGGAGAGAGATGAGAGATAGAGAGAGGGGCTGGGGAGAGAGAGAGAGAGAACGAGAGAGAGATTGGGGAGAGAGAGAGACTGGGGAGAGGGAGAGAGAGAACGAGAGAGAGAGAGAGAGACTGGGGAGAGAGGAAGAGAGAGAGACAGAGAGAGACTGCGGAGAGAGAGACTGGGGAGAGAGAGAGAGAGAGAGAGGGTAGAGGGGCTGGGGAGAGAGAGAGAGAGAGAGAGAGAGAGATAGAGGCAGACAGAGGGGCTGGGGGAGAGAGCGAGGGAGAGAGAGTGGGAGGGGCTGGGGAGAGAGAGAGAGTTACTGGGGCGAGAGAGAGAGGCTGGAGAGAGAGAGAGAGAGCTGCTGGGGAGAGAGAAGAGAGAGAGAGGGGCTGGGGAGAGAGAGAGGCAGACAGAGGGGCTGGGGAGAGAGAGCGCGAGATTGGGGCGAGGGAGAG
>NW_027253398.1:0-15859 GCF_044704955.1 Pristiophorus japonicus
ACCGAGGAGGGGGGGGGGAGGGGGAGAGAGAAAGAGTGAGAGTGAGAGAGGGGGAGAGCACAGAGAGATAGAGTGAGGGGAGAGGGAGAGAGTGAGGGGAGAGAGAGAGAGGGGAGAGAGAGAGAGGAGTGAGAGGGGGGAGAGAGAGAGAGTGAGGGGAGAGAGAGAGAGCGTGAGGGGAGAGAGAGAGAGAGAGGGAGAGTGAAGGGAGAGAGAGAGTGAGAGAGAGAGAGAGTGAGGGGAGGGAGAGAGAGAGTGAGAGAGAAAGAGAGTGAGGGAGAGAGAGAGAGAGTGAGGGGAGAGAGAGAGAGGGAGAGTGAGGGGAGAGAGAGAGAGAGAGAGAGAGTGTGAGGGGAGAGAGAGAGAGAGAGAGAGTGAAGGGAGAGAGAGCGAGAGAGAGAGAGTGAGGGGGAGAGAGAGAGAGAGTGAGGGGAGAGAGAGAGAGAGAGAGGGGGAGAGAACGAGAGAGTGAGGAGAGAGAGAGAGGGGGGGAGAGAGAGATAGAGTGAGGGGAGAGAGGAGAGAGGGGAGAGAGAGAGCGAGAAAGAGAGAGAGATTGAGAGAGGGGGAGAGCAGAGAGAGAGAGAGTGAGGGGAGAGGGAGAGAGTGAGGGGAGAGAGAGAGTGAGCGGAGAGAGAGAGAGTGAGGGGGAGAGCGAGAGAGTGAGGGGAGAGAGAGAGAGAGAGAGAAAGAGAATGAGGGGAGAGTGAGGGGAGAGAGAGAGAGTGAGAGGAGAGAGAGTGAAGGGAGAGAGAGAGTGAGAGAGAGAGAGAGAGAGTGAGGGGAGGGAGAGAGTGAGAGAGAAAGAGAGTGAGGGGAGAGAGAGAGAGTGAGGGGAGAGGAGAGAGAGGGAGAGTGAGGGGAGAGAGAGAGAGAGTGTGTGAGGGGAGAGAGAGAGAGAGAGAGTGAAGGAAGAGAGAGCGAGAGAGAGAGAGTGAGGGGGAGAGAGAGACAGAGTGAGGGGAGAGAGAGAGAGAGAGAGAGAGAGAGAGAGAGAGAGAGAGAGAGAGAGGGGAGAGAACGAGAGAGTGAGGAGAGAGAGAGAGGGGGGAGAGAGAGATAGAGTGAGGGGAGAGAGAGAGAGAGAGAGGGGAGAGAGAGAGAGAAAGAGAGAGAGATTGAGAGAGGGGGAGAGCAGAGAGAGAGAGAGAGTGAGGGGAGAGGGAGAGAGTGAGGGGAGAGAGAGAGTGAGCGGGTGAGGGGAGAGAGAGAGAGGAGAGATAGAATGAGGGGGAGAGAGAGAGTGAAGGGAGAGAGAGAGCGTGAGGGGAGAGAGGGAGAGTGAGGGGGAGAGAGAGAGTGAGGGGAGAGAGAGAGAGTGAGGGTAGAGAGAGAGAGTATGGGGAGAGAGAGAGTGAGGGGAGAGAGAGAGTGAGGGGAGAGAGAGAGTGAGGGGAGAGAGAGAGGGAGGGGAGAGAGAGAGGGAGGGGAGAGAGAGAGGGAGGGGAGAGAGAGAGGGAGGGGAGAGAGAGAGACTGTGAGGGGAAAGCAGAAAGTGAGAGAAGGAAGAGCACAGAGAGAGAGAGAGAGAGAGAGGGGGGGAAGAGCACAGAGAGAGAGGGAAGAGCAGAGAGAGAGAGAGAGAGGGGGGAAGAGCACAGAGAGAGAGGGAAGAGCAGAGAGAGAGAGAGAGAGAGGGGGAGGGAAGAGCACAGAGAGAGAGGGAAGAGCAGAGAGAGAGAGCACAGAGTGAGAGAGAGAGTGAGGGGAGAGAGAGATAGAGAATGTGAGGGGAGAGAGAGTGAGGGGAGAGAGAGAGAGAGAGAGAGAGTGTGAGAGGAGAGAGAGAGAGAGTGTGAAGGGAGAGAGAAAGTGTGTAAGGGGAGAGCAGAGAGAGAGTGTGAGGTGGGAGCAGAGAGAGAGAGAGAGAGAGAGTGAGGGGGGAGCAGAGAGAGAGAGAGTGAGGAGAGAGAGTGAGTGAGGGGGAAGCGAGAGAGCGAGCGGAGAGAGGAGAGAGAGAGTGAGGGGAAAGAGAGTGAGGGGAGAGAGAGGATGGAGAGAGAGAGAGAGAGTGAGGGGAGAGAGAGAGAGTGAGGGGAGAGAGTGAGGGGAGAGAGAGAGAGTGAGGGGAGAGAGAGAGAGAGTGAGGGGAGAGAGAGATAGTGAGGGGAGAGAGAGTGTGTGAGGGGAGAGAGAGTGTGTGAGGGGAGAGCAGAGAGAGAGAGTGTGAGGGGGGAGCAGAGAGAGAGAGAGAGAGTGAGGGGGACCAGAGAGAGAGTGAGTGAGGGGAGAGAGTGAGCGGAGAGAGTGAGTGAGGGAAGAGAGTGAGGGGAGAGGGGGGGAGAGAGAGTGAGGGGAGAGAATGAGGGGAGAGAGAGAGAGTGAGGGGAGAGAGTGAGGGGAGAGAGTGAGGGGAGAGAGAGAGAGAGTGAGGGGAGAGAGAGATAGTGAGGGGAGAGAGAGTGTGTGAGGGGAGAGAGAGTGTGTGAGGGGAGAGAAAGTGTGTGAGGGGGGAGCAGAGAGAGAGAGAGAGAGAGTGAGGGGGAGCAGAGAGTGAGTGAGGGGAGAGAGAGAGAGAGTGAGCGGAGAGAGTGAGTGAGGGAAGAGAGAGTGAGGGGAGAGGGAGGAGAGAGAGTGAGGGGAGAGAGTGAGGGGAGAGAGAGAGTGAGGGGAGAGAGAGTGAGGGGAGAGAGAGAGTGAGGGGAGAGAGAGTGAGGGGAGAGAGGGAGAGAGAGTGAGGGGGAGAGAGAGAGAGAGTGAGGGGAGAGAGAGTGAGGGGAAAGAGAGTGAGGGAGAGAGAGTGTGAGGGACAACACAGAGAGAGAGAGAGGGAAGAGCACAGAGAGAGGGGGGGGAGAGCAGAGAGAGAGAGGGAAGAGCAGAGAGAGAGAGGGAAGAGCAGAGAGAGAGAGAGAGAGGGAAGAGCACAGAGAGAGAGGGAAGAGCAGAGAGAGAGAGAGAGGGGGTGAAGAGCACAGAGAGAGAGGGAAGAACAGAGAGAGAGAGGGAAGAGCAGAGAGAGAGAGAGGGAAGAGCACAGAGAGAGAGGGAAGAGCAGAGAGAGAGAGAGAGAGGGAAGAGCACAGAGAGGGAAGAGCAGAGAGAGAGAGAGAGGGGGTGAAGAGCACAGAGGGACGGAAGAGCAGAGAGAGCACAGAGTGAGAGAGAGTGTGAGGGGAGAGAGAGAGAATGTGAGGGGAGAGAGTGTGAGGGGAGAGAGCGAGAGAGAGTGTGAGGGGGCGAGAGAGAGGGTGTGAGGGGAGAGAGTGTGTGAGGGGACAGCAGAGAGAGAGAGTGTGAGGGGGGAGCAGAGGGAGAGAGAGAGTGAGGGGGAGCAGAGAGAGAGAGAGTGAGGGGGAGAGAGTGAGTGAGGGGGAGAGAGAGAGAGTGAGCGGAGAGAGGAGAGAGAGGGGAGAGAGAGTGAGGGGAGAGAGAAAGAGAGAGAGAGTGAGGGGAGAGAGAGAGAGGGGGAGAGAGAGAAAGAGGGCAAACAGAGTGCTCACCATTTACAGATCAGACACCATCGTGTGCAGGTCCCGCTGCATGTGCTACATACGCCGCGCTTTATGTTGACGGTGCGAGCAGTGGATCAGCTGGCTCTGGATGTGTGAGAATGCGCGCAGTTGGGAAGTCGGGCTGTGAAGGAGGGCGGGTCTGCAGTGGCCTGTTGCAGTCACTGCTGGGCAGCAGGCTAATGATAACTGACGCCCATTAACCGCTTCACAGCTCCCTGGCTGTTGGAGCAAAGTTTCAACTTGTAGTGTGCACTGTTGATACAAAAGTCTGATTGTGGCGCGGGAGGAACACAAGTCTGCCCCCGGCACACTCAGAGGTACATGGGATTTGGGGTTTGAATTGGGATCACTGCAAAGAATCACTGACTCTCAGATGCTCTGCCCCTGAGTTGAATGCTGGGGCTCCACAGCTCTGACCTGGAGCCCTGTGACATGCCAGGCTGTCTGACTGGCAGTATGTGCCCTGCCCACGCCACAGCCCTGCCCACACACCAGTGCCACTGCCTTACCTGCTAACCTCGCCGTCAGACCCCGGGATGACAGACCTCGCCCAGCACGTTGACGGAAGCTTCAAGAGAAAAAAAAAAGTGCCTCCAGCAACACAATGCTGCAGCCCGACACAAACAGAAGTGCAGAGTCACCCAGTTTCTAACCACAAGCTCAGAAATAAAAACCACTTCCCCTCCCCGAGTCCTCCCCACACTGCCATGTGCACCGAGCCTGCCGATTGATCCACTGGAGATACTGGCCAGGGCCATTCAGTAACCGCCAATTCACCTCCACACAATCCAGTCTATACAACCGTACAGGACAGAAGGCATTCAGCCTGTCCTGCCTGTGCCGGCTCTTTGAAAGAGCGATCCAATTAGTCCCACACCCCTGTCCTTTCCCCACAGCCCTGCTAACTTTTCTTCTTCTCATGCATTTAATCAATTCCCTTTTTAATATTACTGTTCAATCTGCTTTAAGGCAGTGCATTCCAGATCATCACAACTCAGCCAATTTACAGTCCTTACAGCACAGAAACAGATCGTTCGGCCCAACTGGTCTGTGCCGGTGTTTATGCTCCACAGGAGTCTCTTCCCACCCTACTTCATCTCACTCTATCAACATATCCTTCTATTGCTTTCTTCCACATGCCCTTATGTGGCTTCCCCTTAAATGCATCTCTGCTAATCACCTCAACTACTCGTGGTAGTGAGTTCCACATTCTCACCACTCTCTGGGTAAAGAGGTTTCTCCTGAATTCCCTACAGGATTATTTAGTGACTATTTTATATTTGTAAACCCTAGTTTTGTTCTTACATCCAAGTAGAAATATCTTCTCGACCCTATCAAACCCTTTCATAATCTTAAAGGCTTCGATCAAATCATCCCAGTCTTCTATTTCCTTGAGAAAAGATTATGTAAGAACATAAGAAAATAGGAGCAGGGATAGGCCATACGACCCCTCGAGGCTGCTCCGTCATTCAATAAGATCATGGCTGAGCTTCTACATCAACTCCACTTTCCCGCCCGATCCCCATATCCCTTGATTCTCCTAGAGTCCAGAAATCTATCGAACCCAGCCTTAAATATACTCAGCAACTCAGTATCCACAGCCTCTGGGGTAGAGAATTCCACAGATTCACAATCTTCTGAGTCAAGAAAATTTCTCCTCATCTCAGTCCTAAATGACCGACCCCTTATCCTGAGACTGTGCCCCCTAATTCTAGACTCTCCAGCCAGGGGAAACAACCTCTCAACATTTACCCTGTCAATCCCTCTCAGAATGTTATACGTTCCAGCAAGACCACCTCTCATTCTTCTAAACTCCAGAGAATATAGGACCAATCTACTCAATCTCTTATCAGAGGGCAACCCTCTCATCCCAGGAATCAATTTAGTGAACCTCTGTTGCACCCTCTCTAAGGCAAGTATATTCTTTAGTAGATAAGTAGATTGTACACAGTACTCCAGGTATGGCCTCACTAATGCCCTATATAATTGCAACAAGACTTCCTTCCTCTTATGCTGCAATCCCCTTGCAATAAAGGCTAACAAAACCATCTACCTTCCGAATTGCTTGCTGTACCTGCATGTTGACGTTCTGTGATTCGTGTACAAGGACACTAAAATCCCTCTGAATACCAACATTTCCCAGTCTTTCACCTTTTAAAAAATATTCAGCTTTTCTATTTTTCCTACCAAAGTGGATAACTTCACATTTTTCCACATTATATTCCATCTGCCACCTTATTGCGCACTCACTTAACCTGTCTATGGGCAAGAACCTTCACTTTTTTTGCCTGCTTAATGCTCACTTAACGACCATTTTACCACTGAAATGACATATAACGCCCATATATTGCCCATTTTGGCACAAAATGGAAACTGGCGGGCATTTTTTGGAAACTTAGCGCCGAGCATTACTTTCCCCATCATTAGATATATTCACAAGGGAGTTAGATGTGGCCCTTACAGCTAAAGGGATCAAGAGGTATGGAGAGAAAGCAGGAATGGGGTACTGAAGTGTATGATCAGCCATGATCATATTGAACGGTAGTGCAGGCTTGAAGGGCAGAATGGTCTACTCCTGCACCTATTTTCTATGTTTCTATGTTTCTGTGTTAATGGCAAGAAAAAATATTACCGCACCCACCTTTTTTGAGCGGAATCAGCAGAATGGGCAAATTCAATGCCCATAATATCGGCCAGCATTACTTTCCGCACGGAACTAATGCCGAGATTCAATAATAACACCCGGCAATTGTTTTTTGTCGTAAAGAGCATATTTACCCAAACTAGCGGCCATGAAGATCGCCCATCGTCAATTTCACCACCTCGCACATATCGCCCACAATATCACTCGCTCAAAAAAAACGCCCACAAAAAGTGGAACTAACCGGAACGAATCACAGCGTTATGGATGCCATGTTGTAGATCACATGTCACATCCTTTAAAAGGCTGCTGTGCTTCAACTTCAGCGGAGTTCAGATGTAATCTGCAGGTCGTTGCGGTTGATGTGAACATCTGTAAAAACATCTTGACCACATTGTGAGTGACTTGAATTGAAGAGGTGTGTTCGTCGGGACATTCCTTGTTTGTGTGCAATAGGTGGATAACAGAGAGCTACTGCACTGGGGCCTGTCCTTTCTCACACTCTCTTGGTGACCAAATGCATGCAGCAGATTCAACATCACAAAAGGACTGCTGCACTGCATTATGTGCCCAATGAACGAAGTGACAGACAGATGAGGAGGACCAGACGTTACACCTCCCGCAAGTACAAGGAGAAGCATTCTTACCTCGACTTGCCCGACACCACCTGCCTTCGGAGACTGCGCTTCCACAAAGAGGTTATCACTGAGGTATGCCAGCTGATAAGGGCAGATCTGCAGCCTGCCAGCATCATCAGTACTGCACTGTCCGTCAAGGTCAAAGTCACCGCGGCACTGTCGTTCTATGCCTCGGGTTCTTTTCAGGCCACAGCTGGCGACATTTGTGGACTTTCTCAGCATGCCACACATTGCTGCATTAGACAGGTCATTGAAGCCCTGTATGCATGCAGGAGGGACTTGATCAGCTTCCCTATAATCAGGGAGGCACAGAGTGAGAGGGCTCTAAGTTTCTCCAGAATTGCAAACTTCCCCAAGGTGCAGGGAGCAATAGACTGTACGCACATCGCAATGTGGGCACCTTTTTAGGATGTTGAGGTTTTCAGGAACTGCAAGGGATTCCACGCCCTGAATGTCCAGCTGGTTGTTGACCACCAGCAAATTATACTGGCAGTGAATGCTCAATTTCCAGGCAGCATCCATGATGAGCACATCCTGTGTGAAAGCACTGTATCTGACTTGTTTAACAATGAGCCACAATGTCAATGCTGGATGCTTGGTGACAAAGGATATGGCCTCGCCACCTGGCTGATGACACCCCTGCGTGCCACCCACACCGAGGCCGAGAGGCGATACAATGAGAGACACAGAGCAACTCACAATATCGTGGAGAAAACCATTGGAGTGCTGAAGCAGCGCTTCAGATGCCTGGACCACTCAGGTGGCAAGCTCCAATACCACCCTGAACAGGTAGCTCAATTCGTGGTGGTGTGCTCTATGCTACACAACTTGGCTATCAGGAGGGGACAAGAATTGCCTGATGAGTCTGACAGTCCACTTCACCAGAGAGAGGAAGAGGAGGATGAGGAGGCGGACGCTGACATCGGGCCAGACAATCAGACTGATGCTGAAGCCATGACTCCGCCCCCCCTGTAGACCGCATGAAAGGGCCCATGGTGGCATGATACGTGCAAGAGCCTTACGTCAGGCACTCATCAATGATCGCTTTGTCTGAAATAACGTTGGTGGTATTTACAAGGCTGACACACTGCTGGGTGTGTAGTTCATACATCAATGGTGGGCATCACCTTGGTGACAGTTAAAGTTTAAGTTGATTGAAGTTAAGTGTAATTATACCCTTTGAGGTTAAGGAATCACCAGCGTGTAATGGTGCAGCTATCTGAGCCAATGTGCTGCAAGGTTTTGTTAAATAAAAAACATTTAAACCAAACATGTCTGAAATCATCAGTATTTCTGTACAAACCAACCCTTTCCCTTCTCCCCCGCTTCTCCTCCCCACCTCTATCCCTTCCCCTCCTGACTTCAAGCCACCTGGCCGAGGAGGTCCTTAGGCGATGCTTCATTGGGGTGGGAGGGTGACAGCCGAAGCAATGCTTGGGCGGATATGGGAGAGGACGGTCCCGAGGTGGGAGCGTGCTCCGAGCCATAAGCAAGATGTTGCTCCTGGCTCTCATGTGTGATGGCAATGGGGGTGCGGCACCTTGGGGTGCAGTGCTGCGCTCCGGGACCACTGGGAGCCCTCTGCCACCAGTGTTCCTGGCTACCAGTTCCAGGGCCTCCTCCATCCCTTCCATTTTATATGTTATTTGTTGGACAAAAACTCGGTGCCAACTATGATCTTGGTGCTTAATGGGCTTTTTGCTACTGGTGAATCTCCGGCGTTCCTCCCACAACAGCCAAATAAGCACACACCACAGCCACACACGTTTTCAGTGCCTCTGAGCTCCCTCTCTGTCTCCTCTTCTGCGCATGTCATGATGACCCTTGACCTCCTGAATCATGGGAATCGAGTGTTGCTATGCTGTTGCTAAGGATGGCCACACATTACGGCAGAAGGTCAAAAAATTTTTACGCTACCGTCCATTTGATATTGCTCGCAGTAACGCCCATTTTCAAAATTGTAAACCAGGTGTTTTGAGAATGGGTGAGAAGCCAATCTGAAAACCCTTTTTTAACGCCCACGCCGGAAATAACGCCTATTTTTGGGTGATAAGCACAAAAGTGGAGGTTCTAGCCTTATATCTCTTTGCAGCCTCTTTGCCTCCTCCTCACAGCTTACTTACCCACCTAGCTTTGCGTCATCAGCACACTTGGATACATTACACTCAGTCCCCTCACTTAAGTCATTGATATAGTTTGTAAATAGCTGAGGCCCAAGCACTGATCCTTGCAGCACCCCATTAATTCCACCCTCCATCCTGAAAATTACCCGTTTATTCCTACTCTCTGTTTTCTGTCCGTTAATCAATCCTCAATCCATGCTAGTATATGATCCCCAATCCCATGAACCCTAATCTTGCGTAACAACCTCTTGTGTCGCACCTTATCAAGTGCCTTCTGAAAACCCAAATACACCACATCCGCTGGTCCCCCTTTATCTAACCTGCTAGTTATATCCTCAAAAAACTCTAATCAATTATAAAACCATGTTGACTTTGCCTAATTATGTTGTGATTTTCCAAGTGCCCTGTTACCACATCCTTAACAATAGGTTCGAGCATTTTTCCTACTACTGAAGGCGAACTAGCCTGTAGTTCCCTTTTTTCTCTCCCTCCTTTCTCGAATAGCGGAATTACATTTGCTATCTATCAATCCATGGGGAATGTTCTAGAATCTAGGGAATTCTGAAAGATCCAAAACAACACATCCACTTTCTCTGCAGCCACCTCGTCTAAAACCCGAGGATGTACGTGATCAGGTCCAGGGTATTTGTAGGCATTTTGTCCCGTTAATTTATCCAGTATTTCTTTACAAATAATAATTACTTTGACGGACCAAAATTCAGTTACGCCCCGTTGGGAGCGGTAACCGAGGTGAGGCGGGACTTCCTGTGCCGGCAGGGAAGTCCCACCCCAGTCGCCAAGTTGTGGTTACTGCCCCCGAGAGGAAGTGGAACGCCATGTCAGATGCTCCACTTCCTCTCGGGGGAGGACCGGGCACCAAGCACGGGAATTTTCCAGCGGTAAATTGGTCAACTCAAATCGCACGGGGTAGCCTGGTGGAGGAATTCATAGAATGCATACAGGATTGTTTCTTAGAACAGTATGTAACAGAACCTACAAGGGAGCAAGCTATCTTAGATCTGGTCCTGCGTAATGAAACAGGAAAAATAAACGATCTCCTAGTAAAAGATCCTCTCAGAATGAGTGATCACAGTATAGTTGAATTTGTAATACAGATTGAGGGTGAGGAAGTAGTGTCTCAAACGAGCGTACTATGCTTAAACAAAGGGGACTACAATGGGATGAGGGCAGAGTTGGCTAAAGTAGACTGGAAACACAGACTAAACGGTGGCACAATTGAGGAACAGTGAAGGACTTTTAAGGAGCTCTTTCATAGTGCGCAACAAAAATATATTCCAGTGAAAAAGAAGGGCTGTAAGAGAAGGGATAACCAGCCGTGGATAACCAAGGAAATAAAGGAGAGTATCAAATGAAAGACCAATGCATATAAGGTGGCCAAGGTTAGTGGGAAACTAGAAGATTGGGAAAATTTTAAACAACAGCAAAGAATGACTAAGAAAGCAATAAAGAAAGGAAAGACAGATTACGAAGGTAAACTTGCGCAAAACATAAAAACAGATAGTAAAAGCTTTTACAGATATATAAAACGGAAAAGATTGACTAAAGTAAATGTTGGTCCCTTAGAAGATGAGAAGGGGGATTTAATAATGGGAAATGTGGAAATGGCTGAGACCTTAAACAATTATTTTGCTTCGGTCTTCACAGTGGAAGACACAAAAACCATGCCAAAAATTGCTGGCCACAGGAATGTGGGAAGGGAGGACCTTGAGACAATCACTATCACTAGGTGGGTAGTGCTGGACAGGCTAATGGGACTCAAGGTAGACAAGTCCCCTGGTCCTGATGAAATGCATCCCAGGGTATTAAAAAAGATGGCGGAAGTTATAGCAGATGCATTCGTTATAATCTACCAAAATTCTCTGGACTCTGGGGAGGTACCAGCGGATTGGAAAGCAGCTAATGTAACGCCTCTGTTTAAAAAATGGGGCAGACAAAAGGCAGGTAACTATAGGCCGGTTAGTTTAACATCTGTAGTGGGGAAAATGCTTGAAACTATCATTAAGGAAGAAATAGCGGGACATCTAGATAGGAATAGTGCAAACAAGCAGACGCAGCATGGATTCATGAAGGGGAAATCATGTTTAACTACCGGTAATTTACTGTAATTCTTTGAGGATATAACGAGCATGGTGGATAGAGGTGTACCGATGGATGTGGTGTATTTAGATTTTCAAAAGGCATTCAATAAGGTGCCACACAAAAGGTTACTGCAGAAGATAAAGGTACGCGGAGTCAGAGGAAATATATTAGCATGGATCGAGAATTGGCTGGCTAACAGAAAGCAGAGAGTCGGGATAAATGGGTCCTTTTCGGGTTGGAAATCGGTGGTTAGTGGTGTGCCACAGGGATCGGTGCTGGGACCACAACTGTTTACAATATACATAGATGACCTGGAAGAGGGGACAGAGTGTAGTGTAACAAAATTTGCAGATGACACTAAGATTAGTGGGAAAACGAGTTGTGTAGAGGACACAGAGAGGCTGCAAAGAGATTGGGATAGGTTAGGCGAATGGGCTAAGGTTTGGCAGATGGAATACAATGTCGGAAAGTGTGAGGTCATCCACCTTGGGAAAAAAAACAGTAAAAGGGAATATTATTTGAATGGGGAAAAATTACAACATGCTGCAGTGCAGAGGGACCTGGGGGTCCTTGTGCATGAATCCCAAAAAGTTAGTTTGCAGGTGCAACAGGTAATCAGGAAGGCGAATGGAATGTTGGCCTTCATTGCGAGAGGGATGGAATACAAAAGCAGGGAGGTCCTGCTGCAACTGCATAGGGTATTGGTAAGGCTGCACCTGGAGTACTGCGTGCAGTTTTGGTCACCTTACTTAAGGAAGGATATACTTGCTTTGGAGGGGGTACAAAGACGATTCACTAGGCTGATTCCGGAGATGAGAGGGTTACCTTATGATGACAGATTGAGTAGACTGGGTCTTTACTCATTGGAGTTCAGAAGGATGAAGGGTGATCTTATAGAAACATTTAAAATAATGAAAGGGATAGACAAGATAGAGGCAGAGAGGTTGTTTCCACTGGTCGGGGAGACTAGAACTAGGGGGCACAGCCTCAAAATACGGGGGAGCCAATTTAAAACCGAGTTGAGAAGGAATTTCTTCTCCCAGAGGGTTGTGAATCTGTGGAATTCTCTGCCCAAGGAAGCAGTTGAGGCTAGCTCATTGAATGTATTCAAATCACAGATAGATAGATTTTGAACCAATAAGGGAATTAAGGGTTATGGGGAGCGGGCGGGTAAGTGGAGCTGAGTCCACGGCCAGATCAGCCATGATCTTGTTGAATGGTGGAGCAGGCTCGAGGGGCTAGATGGCCTACTCCTGTTCCTAATTCTTATGTTCTTCTGTACACGGAAGGCCGCGAGCGGAGTGCAGCTCAGTTTGTGACCTGCGAGGCTGGCGCAAACATCACCCGCTGCAGCCTCACGGGACGCTCCGAAATTTCTGCTCCTCAGCACAATTTTACCATTGAGCTTTCCTCCTTTCAGAGAGCCAAGAACTGCCACCTGGCCGGGCACTGGTGGAGAAGCAGGAAATGGAAGAGCACCAAGACATTGGTGAAGACACAGCACCGTCACTCACTTTCACACTCGCAGCCCCCGGCTCAGATACCAACACTCTGCGTACAGCCTCGGCTCAGATACCAACACTCCGCATACAGTCCCCGGCTCAGATACCGACACTCTGCGTACAGCCTCGGCTCAGATACCAACACTCCGCATACAGTCCCCGGCTCAGATACCGACACTCTGCGTACAGCCTCGGCTCAGATACCAACACTCCGCATACAGTCCCCGGCTCAGATACCGACACTCTGCGTGCAGCCTCGGCTCAGATACCAACACTCCGCATACAGTCCCCGGCTCAGATACCGACACTCTGCGTACAACCCAAGCTCAGATATTGACACTTCGCGTACAGCCCCAGCTCAGATACCGACACTCCGCGTACAACCCAAGCTCAGATATTGACACTTCGCGTACAGCCCCAGCTCAGATACCGACACTCCGCGTACAACCCAAGCTCAGATATTGACACTTCGCGTACAGCCCCAGCTCAGATACCGACACTCTGCATACAGCGACCGGCTCAGATACTGGCACTCTGCGTACAAACTCGGCTCAGATACCGACACTCCGCGTACAGCCCCGGCTCAGATATCGACACCCTGCATACAACCTCGGCTCAGATACTGACACTCTGCGTACAGCCCCGGGCTCAGATACTGACACTCCGCGTACAACTTCGGCTCAGATACCGACACTCCGCGTACAATCTCTGCATACAGCTGTGGAAATGTATTTTTATCGAAGCTGATACCACCCGGTATTTTTGTACCCTTTGCAATATATAACAAAATGGAGTCCTGGTCCTTCCAGAAATTTCTGCATAAAGCAGTCGGCTTGCATAAACAGCTAAACCTGGCTTGAAATGGCTGATAGCCACCAGATAGCTAGGAGACAAGTCCTGCTGAAGACAAGTACCACCCGTGGTGCTTTCCTATTGTCTATATGACACCAGTTCCACTCATCGAGTAATGGCCGGCTGGCCAACTAATAACCCTGACATCTGGAAATCATGTCAAGACAAGGATGTAGTAATTAGCTCTTTATCAGTATTCACTGACTGCAAGACAGAGCCAATACACAGGGAGAGGCCATAACTTGGGTTTTACTGTATAAATATCTCGTGAAATTGTACCATTGCGGAGGTGTTCACTTAGCCATTGACTGAGTGTGACCTTTCCCTTGCTAGCAAGTACCGTATATACTCGCGTATCCTGCGATCTCGCGTATCATGCGACCCCTAAATTTTCGTCCCCAAAACATGATTTTACCATATATCTCATGTATCATGCGAGTCACTTTTTTGAGATCGAATACAGACCTTAACATGAAACATCGAGTGGATTCTGCTCTCTCTCAGTGCTCTCTCTCCGTACTCTCTCCCCGTACTCTCTCTCCGTGCTCTCTCTCCGTACTCTCTCTCCGTACTCTCTCTCCGTGCTCTCTCTCCGTGCTCTCTCTCAGTGCTCTCTCTCCGTACTCTCTCTCCGTACTCTCTCCCCGTACTCTCTCTCCGTGCTCTCTCTCCGTACTCTTCCCCCCCGACCTCCGCGACTCTCTCTCCCCCCCGACCTCCGCGACTCTCTCTCCCCCCCCGACCTCCGCGACTCTCTCTTCCCCCCCGACCTCCGCGACTCTCTCTCCCCCCCGACCTCCGCGACTCTCTCTCCCCCCCGACCTCCGCGACTCTCTCTCCCCCCCGACCTCCGCGACTCTCTCTCCCACCCCGACCTCTGCGACTCTCTCTCCCCCCCCGACCTCCGCGACTCTCTCCCCCCCGACCTCCGCGACTCTCTCTCCCCCCCGACCTCCGCGACTCTCTCTCCCCCCCGACCTCCGCGACTCTCTCTCCCCCCCCGACCTCCGCGACTCTCTCTCCCCCCCCGACCTCCGCGACTCTCTCTCCCCCCCCGACCTCCGCGACTCTCTCTCCCCCCCCGACCTCCGCGACTCTCTCTCCCCCCCCGACCTCCGCGACTCTCTCCCCCCCCGACCTCCGCGACTCTCTCTCCCCCCCCGACCTCCGCGAGTCTCTCTCCCCCCCCGACCTCCGCGACTCTCTCCCCCCCGACCTCCGCGCTCTCTCTCCCCCCCCGACCTCCGCGACTCTCTCTCCCCCCCCGACCTCCGCGACTCTCTCTCCCCCCCCGACCTCCGCGACTCTCTCTCCCCCCCGACCTCCGCGACTCTCTCTCCCCCCCGACCTCCGCGACTCTCTCTCCCCCCCCGACCTCCGCGACTCTCTCTCCCCCCGACCTCCGCGACTCCTCTCCCCCCCCCGACCTCCGCGACTCTCTCTCCCCCCGACCTCCGCGACTCTCTCTCCCCCCCGACCTCCGCGACTCTCTCTCCCCCCCCCGACCTCCGCGACTCTCTCTCCCCCCCGACCTCCGCGACTCTCTCTCCCCCCCGACCTCCGCGACTCTCTCTCCCCCCCCGACCTCCGCGACTCTCTCTCCCCCCCGACCTCCGCGACTCTCTCTCCCCCCCCGACCTCCGCGACTCTCTCTCCCCCCCGACCTCCGCGACTCTCTCTCCCCCCCCGACCTCCGCGACTCTCTCTCCCCCCCGACCTCCGCGACTCTCTCTCCCCCCCCGACCTCCGCGACTCTCTCTCCCCCCCCGACCTCCGCGACTCTCTCTCCCCCCCGACCTCCGCGACTCTCTCTCCCCCCCCGACCTCCGCGACTCTCTCTCCCCCCCCGACCTCCGCGACTCTCTCTCCCCCCCCGACCTCCGCGACTCTCTCCCCCCCCGACCTCCGCGACTCTCTCCCCCCCCGACCTCCGCGACTCTCTCTCCCCCCCCGACCTCCGCGACTCTCTCTCCCCCCCGACCTCCGCGACTCTCTCTCCCCCCCCGACCTCCGCGACTCTCTCCCCCCCCGACCTCCGCGACTCTCTCTCCCCCCCGACCTCCGCGACTCTCTCTCCCCCCCGACCTCCGCGACTCTCTCTCCCCCCCGACCTCCGCGACTCTCTCTCCCCCCCGACCTCCGCGACTCTCTCTCCCCCCCGACCTCCGCGACTCTCTCTCCCCCCGACCTCCGCGACTCTCTCTCCCCCCCCGACCTCCGCGACTCTCTCCCCCCCCGACCTCCGCGACTCTCTCTCCCCCCCGACCTCCGCGACTCTCTCTCCCCCCGACCTCCGCGACTCTCTCTCCCCCCCGACCTCCGCGACTCTCTCTCCCCCCCCGACCTCCGCGACTCTCTCTCCCCCCGACCTCCGCGACTCTCTCTCCCCCCCGACCTCCGCGACTCTCCTCCCCCCCCGACCTCCGCGACTCTCTCTCCCCCCCCGACCTCCGCGACTCTCTTCCCCCCGACCTCCGCGACTCTCTCTCCCCCCCGACCTCCGCGACTCTCTCTCCCCCCCCCGACCTCCGCGACTCTCCTCTCCCCC
>NW_027253399.1:0-15857 GCF_044704955.1 Pristiophorus japonicus
TTTGGTTGGGGGGGGAAGATGGGGTTGGTTGGGGGGGGGGATGGGGTTGGTTGGGGGGGAGATGGGGTTGGTTGGGGGGGGGAGATGGGGTTGGTTGGGGGGGGAAGATGGGGTTGGTTGGGGGGGGGAAGATGGGGTTGTTGGGGGGAGATGGGGTTGGTTGTGGGGGGGGGGGGAGATGGGGTTGGTTGGGGGGGGGGGAGATGGGGTTGGTTGGGGGGGGAAGATGGGGTTGGTTGGGGGGGGAAGAGATGGGGTTGGTTGGGGGGGGAGATGGGGGTGTTGAGGTTGGTTGGGGGGGGGGAGATGGGGTTGGTTGGGGGGGGAGATGGGGTTGGTTGGGGGGGGAGATGGGGTTGGTGGGGGGAGGGAGATGGGGTGGTGGGGGTGATGGTGTTGGTGGGGGGGAGTTGGGGTTGTTTGGGGGGGTGGGGAGATGGGGTTGGTGGGGGGAGGGGAAATGGGGTTGGTGGGGGGAGGGGAAATGGGGTTGGTGGGGGGAGGGGGGGAGATGGGGTTGGTGGAGGGGGGAGATGGGGTTGGTGGAGGGAGGGGGGAGATGGGGTTGGTGGAGGGGAGGTGGGGGTTGGGGTTGGTGGGAGGTGGGGAGATGGGGTTGGTGGGGAGATGGATGGGGTGGGGGGAGATGGGGTTGGTGGGGGGGGGATTTGGGGTTGGTTGGGGGGGGGATTTGGGGTTGGTTGGGGGGGGATTTGGGGTTGGTTGGGGGGGGCGGGGAGATAGGGTTGGTGGGGGGGAGGAGATGGGGTTGGTGGGGGGGGAGAGATGGGGTTGGTGGGGGGAGGGGGGGAGATGGGGTTGTTTGGGGGGGGAGGGGGGGAGATGGGGTTGGTGGGGGGGGGTGATGGTGTTGGGGGGGGGGGGGTGATGGATTTGGTGGGGTGGGGGGAAAGAGATGCCCTGATGTTGTTCTAGTCCGACTGCCTCCTCCTGCACAGGCCTCCTACAGGCCGCAATAACAGTACAGGAAACTTGGCAGATTCGATGAATTCCTGTAGAAACCTGCTGCAAGCTGCCAGGAACAGAGGAGGGGGCGGGGGTGCTCGTCGACAAGGTCAGGGGAGATAGTTGAGCTTTCTCTGACCAGGGAGTTCCTGATGGGACAGTGTGGAGGGAACTTTGCTCCATATCTAAGCCATGTTATTTGTGATCTGGGAGTGCTGGATTCTGGCACTGTGTCCCCGAGATGGAATGTGTTCCATTTCCCAACACACATATCTCGCAGCCTGAATGCTGACCAGGTTACCAACAATGCTCACGCTCACATAGCCACTGACCTATTTGATGAGGCTGCTGGTTTTCCAAATGAAGTATCGGTTTCTTGGCAATAGGATTCCTTTATGGCCACGGGGAGGGGAAGGGGGTGGAGGGGGGAAAGGCAGTTAATTGCTGCACAATCCCAACATCCCTCCTGGAGATCAAGATTAAGGAATGGCATCAACAGCATTTGTGAAAAGCCTATATATTGCTGTTTTCCAAACTGAAAAGAAAAACATTTATACAGTGCCTTTCAAGACCACTGGACGTCTCAAAAGCGCTTTACAGCCACTGAAGTACTTTTGGAGTGTATTGGGAGATTGGGGATGGAGTAAACTGCTGACTGAAGACCCAAGCACACCTTGTTAAATGTTGTCAATTCCCCCTCCCAGAGCTGGGATACCGTTCTGTGGGAGCTTGCTGCTCCATTCTTTATGCACGAGCCTAAAGGCATTTCAGGAAAATTGTACAGTGCAGTTTTTTTAAAAACTGAACGCTCAAAATTGAATGGGCAAAATTGTCCTTTTTATTGTGTGGGTGTTTGCAGCTACGAATGGCTGCATCAGCTTAACGTGTTAGTTTGGGTGGACCCCGGTGGCAGCAGAATAAAAACAAGAACTTTATGCAAGGTGAATTGAATTGACAGTTCAACGCATTTATCGAACGCAAATACATGAGAAAATTGTGATTTCTGCAGATTTTACGTTCCTCTCAGTGGAAACTCGCTCTATTTTGAAAACTTTGAAGAGCATTCTGTGCTCACAGTGAAAACCTGCAGTGTGTTTCCTACTGCCCTTCACAAACACTGGCTTTCTATCAACATTACATTCCCAGAACATCCACATTTACATCGCCAAAGTCACGTTCATTTTCCCAACTTTACATTCAGTGCGAGTACTCAGAAACACAGATTGTTTTTTTAATCAAGAGGATAGCGGATTTGGCTCCGTTCCCTGTCCCCGATGTGCTCCTACAGGCAGCAGCCCACTAGCAGATGGTAAGTAAACACCCTGCAAGGAGGCCTTAGCTTCAAACCTCACAGCTCTTCAGGCATGAAGGAACACACACAGAGCTGGGCAGCGCTTCCATTCCACGTTGCTTCAGCCTCCCTGAATTCTGCTCTCAAAACTAAGCTGTTGGCCAATGTGTAAGTGGGTGGGTGGGGACGAAGGCAAGGGCGGTAAATTGGGTCACTAATTTGTGTGCAACTATTTTTTAGTTGCACCTGCAAAACAATAAAACGTTAAATCAAGTGGCCCCTGATTAAAGGACGGGGACACTAAAACCGACACACTTAAACAAATTAAACTTTAGACATTGCTTGTGGTTCAAATTAAAATTTGGTTGACGGGGGTGATGATGCACTCCACCAGTCCCTCCAGCGCCCACCTCTCGCGAAAGGCTGCTAGCGTACCGGTGGACACCACGTGCTCCATCTCCAGGGACACACTGGCTCGGATGTAACCGCGAAAGAGAGGCAGGCAGTCGGGCTGAGTGACCCCCTCGACCGCCCACTGCCTGGACCGGTTGATCTAATGTGTGTACATCCTGAAATTTAGTCGTGACGTGACCAGCTGCGGAAAATAAGGAACATTCTCTCCGCTGCTCTTCCACCCAATGACATCAGAACCCCTTCCAACAGAGAGTTGATCAGCCCCTAAATCAGATCCAATTCAACTTCACTTCCTGAACTGTAATCTGAATGCAGAATTGGTGTTGATTTTAATCAAGGGTATATTTCATTGCCAACCGCCATATACTGCCAAGATCTCAGAAGCAAATCCCTGTCCCTTCATCTCCAATCTTCCCCCACCGACTCCTCCCACCGAATTCTCCTGCTCTCCTTTCCAATCACAATATAAAACTAGCTCACCAGCACATGCCCACAGCAAGTGATTCTGGCATGGACCCCAATGCAGAGAGTGGCAGAGAGAATCCAACCCACTCTGCCACGGAGCCAGCGAACTCCCCTCCTTCCCCTGGCCTTCAGCGAGTGTAAGTCAATGCCTGGTCTTGCTCCAGAAAGAGCCCGCTGGTGCATTTGCCCGTCTCCACGCACTAACAGCCAGCTGCCCGGAGCTTTGAACTTACAGCACCACCATCCATTCACTCTCACTGCACACAACACTCGGAAAACCCATGGTCTCCAGCACGCTAAACTGCTCAGACCCCATACTGGGTCCAGGGATGAACACAAAGTCACACCACAAACTGCACTGCACTATTTGACAGCTATGGTTAAGTGCTACATGCAGTGCATAATCTCAAACATTGCTTGGCAAGATATTAAAACTCAAACCTCACAAGGGTATTCTCACTGCACCAGACTGAAATGTTCATTGAACTTGAACCTCTGACACAGATTCCCAAAGCTACTTACAAATAAAGAACGTTAATTTAAAGGGCACTTTTCACCACCTCAGGGCATCTTAAGTGCTTTGCAGCCAATTAAGTACTTCTGAAGTGCGGTCACTGTTATAATGCAAGGAAATGCGGCAGCCAATTCGAGCACAGCAAGCTCCCACGAACAGTCATGAGTTTAATGACCAGATGAATCTGGTTTTGATTGTGTTGGCTGAGGGAGGAATACTAGCCTGGACGTCTGGAGAACTCCCCTGCTCTTCTTCAAGAAGTGTAACAGGATCTTTTGCACATCCCTGAGGGAGCAGATGAGGCCTCGGTTTAACGTCTCATCCGAAAGACAGTGCGGCACTCCCTCAGAGCTCCACTGGGAGTGTCAGCCTAGATTTATGTGCTCGAGTCTAGAGAGTGGGACTTGAACCCACAACCTTCTGACCCAGAGGCGAGAGAGTTTCCCCACTGAGCCATGGCTGACACCTGTGACACATTAATGCCAAAATGGAGTGAAAATCTTGCCAAACTGAGGGGAAATCTTGGGAACTGCACTCTGAGCTAGACTGAGAGAACATAAGACTATCCACTGCCCATCATAAACACTGCACTATTTGTCTGTCTAGCTGGAGTGGAACTAAACTACAGAACCAGTGGGAACCTGTACAACCTTCATCATCTCCAGGCCAGATCCAAGACCGTTCCAACCTCTGTCGTCCAGCTACAGTACGCGGACAACACCTGCGTCTGCGCACATAAAGGCTGAACTCTAAGTCATAGTCAACATCTTCACTGAGGCATACGAAAGTATGGGCCTTACACTAAACATCCGTAAGACAAAGGTCCTCCACTAATCTGACCCCACCACACAGCACTGCCCCCCAGTTATCAAGATCCACAGCACGCCCCTAGAAAACGTGGACCACTTTCCATATCTTGGGAGCCTATTATCAGCAAGAGCAGACATCGACGATGAGGTTCAACACTGCCTCCAGTGGACCAGCGCAGCCTTCGGCCACCTGAGGAAGAGAGTTTTTGAAAATCAGGCCCTCAAATCTGCCACCAAGCTCATGGTCTACAGGGCTGCAGTGATACCTGCCCTCCTTAATGGCTCAGAGACATGGACCATGTGCAGTTGACACCTCAAATCGTTGGAGAAATACCACCAATGATGTCCCCGCAAGATCCTGCAAATCCCCTGGGAGGACAGATGCACCAACGTTAGTGTCCTCGATCAGGCCAACATCCCCAGCATCAAAGAACTGACCACACTCGACCAGTTCCGTTGGGCGGGCCACATTGTTCGCATGCCCGACACAAGACTCCCAAAGCAAGCGCTCTACTCGGAACTCCTACACGGCAAGCGAGCCCCAGGTGGGCAGAGGAAACGTTTCAAGGACACCCTCAAAGTCTCCTTGATAAAATGCAACATCCCCACCGACACCTGGGAATCCTTGACCAAAGACTGCCCTTAGTGGAAGAAGTGCATCCGGGAGGGCGCTGAGCACCTCGAGTCTCGTTGCCGAGAGCCTGCAGGCAGCGGATGGAGCATGCGGCAAACCAGTCCCATCCACCCTTTCCTTCAACCACTGTCTGTCCCACCTGTGATAGAGACTGTAATTCCCGTATTGGACTGTTCAGTTACCTGCGAACTCACTTATAGAGTGGAAGCAAGTCTTCCTCGATTTCGAGGGACAGCCTAGGATGATGATGACAGCAGGTTGGAATAAAGGGACTATTTTAACCAAACTTTAAATATCTATCACTCAGTTAGCGGCATCTTTGCTTGTGAACCGGATGTTTGTGGATTCAAGCTCCACTCCAGAGCAGGTACAAAATGTATTCAGGCAGGGAGAGAATCCTGCATTGGCAGAGTTGCTGTCCTTCAGACAAGACATTAACACAGAGACCCCCATCTGCCTATTCCAAGGCACTATTCAAAGAGGAGCAAGGAATTTGCCCAGCGTCCTGACCAACTTTCTTCCGAGCCACCACCAAAACAGATCACCTGCTCACTCATCTCCTTGTGGTCTGAGGGTTCTCGCTGAATCCATGCATTACTGCATTTAATAGCAAAATACGTCCGAGGAATTCGGTGGCTCAGCTGTGTCGTGATATTTCTGAGACACAATTAATTCTTTCGTTGACAATGTTCAGCCGAGTTTAAGTGACCTAAATGACCAACAATACCCTCAGTATTCATATTCACTGTCAGGGTAATCCGAGAGCCTCTTGCGTTAGGCCCACATTTGGATTGTTGACGGAGCAGCACAAAGTCGGGATATTCTGCTCAAACCACATCGGGTGTCTAGGAACGTTTCCATTGGCAACCTGACAGCAGCAGCTTTGGTCAGCATCTCACATAAATATAAACATTCTTGTGGGAAATAGCAAGTGCCTGAAAATAAAATGACAAGAAACAGGGGTGCGACTTTAACCCGACTCGCTCAGCAGAAACCTGGCGTGCGGGCGGTTAAAATCGCCCGGGCTCTGACCTGTCGGAAGCTGCCATGATCGCATCATCTGCAATGTTAACCTCCTCCCCTGAGCGGGCAGCGAGGACAGGCGCCCGAAGGAAACCCGACTGGAATTTTAACTCCGTCCTGAGCGGGGAAATCCGCCTGGAGTTAAAATTGGAGCTACAGCTCCAACAACACTCGAGAAGCTCGACACCATCCAGGACTAATCACAGGCAGTCCCTCAAAGCGAGGATGACTTGCTTCCACGCCAAAAAGGAACGAGTTCATAGGTGTTTCAATGAAGGACCTAATATTCCAGATTACGAACTACATCTTGGAGGGTGGAAGATGCCTGTGCGTGAATTTTTTTAACGTATGGTTGCTGTTGGACACCAGCCACCACACGGGCTTGACAGAGCTAGGTCTTGGTCCAGTGGCAAGGATTACCCAAGTCGACTGGAGACCAGCTCTGCTGCACGGACCTAGTACGCACACATATTGCAGTGTGGGCTGGCCCGTGCTGCCCCTGGGCCCTCGCCTCTTCTGGGCCAGGGCCTCTCCCAGTCCCGATCACATCCCTCGACAATCTCTCGCTGCTCCGTCGCCCCTCCTGCTGTGCCTGCCCGCACTGCAATCAGCGACCTGGCTTCGCAGCAGCCCAACTGCAGCAGCAAGCGCTGCTCCCTGCAGTACTAAGCAGCCCGCTTGATCGGCTCCCTGTCCACCACCTTCAACATTCACTCCCTCCACCACCGGCGCACTGTGGCTGCAGTGTGCACCATCTACAAGATGCACTGCAGCAACTTGCCAAGGCTTCTTCGGCAGCACCTCCAAAACCCGTGACCTCTGCCATCTAGAAGGACAAGGGCAGCAGGTGCATGGGAACACCACCACCTCCACATTCCCCTCTCAGTCACACACCATCCGGAGTTGGAAATATATCGGCCGTTCCTTCATCGTCGCTGGGTCACAATCCTGGAACTCCCTCCCTAACAGCACTGTGGGAGCACCTTCACCACACGGACTGCAGCGGTTTAAGGCGGGGGCTCATCACCACCTTCTCGAGGGGCAATTAGGGATGGGCAATAAATGCCGGCCTTGCCAGCGACGCCCACATCCCAGGAACCAAATAAATAAATAAATACAATCCTATTGCTACGAACATTGCCATGAAATAATTTGCACTCCGCACCAACATCCAATACTCCAATGGAAAGTGCTGTACAGGATAGCTCCTCCTCCGCTCCTTTATGCAGCGAGTGGCCCAGATGATGTCTACCAACTAATCTCACCTTTCCCTGTCCCTCTCTCGCTTTGTCCAGCAGCAGCTTGGCTTTGATCTGAATCTTGCAGTTCTCTCTCAATGTTACTGACTGCCACCTCTCTCACCCTTGCATTTCCGATTTCTCCAACTTCGTTTTCCCTTCCTCCTTGCTCATCTCATCTCTCCCAACTTCATTCCATCATTATACTGACTCTCAAATTGAATTTGTCGATGTAATTCTTCTCTCGCTTCCAGACAGAGCTATCGATTGCATTGACAAACCCCACAGTGACAGAGAAATGTCCTGGCGGATCAAATCTCAAACGTCAGGAAGGTAACGAAGGTCTACACACCACGTGCAACCCAACATGATACGGACTCTACACCTACTTAACCGCCTGAGAAAGGTCCTGCGCAGAAAACACCCGATCCCTTTCCCTCCCCAGCACAGCAACTATCATCGAATGTACGGCACAGAAACAGGCCATTCGGCCCAACTAGTCCATGCCGGTGTTTATGCTCCACACCAGCCTCCTCCTAATCTATTTACTTCATCTCACCCCATCAGCATATCCTTCTATCCCTTTCTCTCTCATTACCCTTTAACGTATCATGTACTATGCCACATTATATGATCTCAGCCGACATGTACAAGCCCCAAACTTGAACCAGATATCTAGCCACCTCTTCTTTGAAGAAGTTAATCATTACAGGTTCAACAGTGCAGTGGGGTAAAAAGATTTTATTCTTTATTCACACTTGAGGTTCCTTAACTGTAACTGTGTTCTCTGGTCCTGTGCTGAAAGGATAACTCTCGCATCACAGCAAAAAATAACCCATAAAAACATCGCCTTTGGATAATACCTTTTACTTGTAAATATAGAAACGAGTGGCAGAAACTGGCTCTATGCAAAGGCAGCATAGAATAGTCGATAATCCACTTCTCAAAATAACTAACTTGCACCTGCAGCCCATGATGTGTCAGAATTAAACTCTGGGAATATTAGCTTAACGGTTTGGTTTGGGAGTTCTGTGACTGCTATTTAAACAAGTTAGCACCTCCCGTTAACACAGCAGGATTTAATACAATGCATTACTATTTAATGAGTTAAATTCAAGGCACAAGTGTTCATGGTTTGTAACGTACAATAACGTATATAATCTCTTTCCCTACAACATTAATTTATAATGCAGCAGATATTCACTGAATTAAACGTAATTCTATTATGTTGACCAACAGTACAGTACCTAATGACATTAGTGATTAAAATGGACATCAAAATATGTTTAATGGTAGACTGCAGAGTTAATAGCAGATTAAAGCACAAAGTAAAAGCATTCCATTCCAGTCTAAAAATGCATTGGATCACTGGGTGGTAATTTTAACGGTTACCGAGAGAGCAAAGGGTGATATTGGATTAGCTGCCCATTACACACCGCTCCATTGTAAAATCTGATATCGCCCGCTTTGCACTATCAGCAAAGTTACAATGGCCCTTGTTCAATCAAACCATTAATAGATAGAAATGAAACAACTTGCATTTATATAGCGCCTTTAACATAGCAAAACGGCCCAAGGAGCTTCACAAGAGTGGTAATCAAATAGAATTTGACACAGCCATATAAGGTGACACTTCAGACATGTGACCAAAAGCTTGGTCAAAGAGGTAGGTTTTAAGGAGCGTCTTAAAGGGGGAGAAAGAGGTGGGGTTTAGGATAGGAGTTTCAGGGTTTAGGGCCTTGGCTGCTGAAGGCACGGCCACCAATCGTGCAGCGATTATAATCAGAGACTGACCCGTGACATCAGAATTTGTCCTTAGACTACAGGCCCGGCCAGGTTTTCCCTTTTATTGTCCCACAGCAAGTTCCCACAAACAGCAACGTGATAATGACCAAATAATCTGTTTTATAGTAATGACGATTGAGGGATAAATATTGGCCAGGACACCTGGGGCAGGAACACCGCTGCTGCTCTTCTTCAAAATAGTGCCATGGGATCTTTTACATCCCCTGGCGAAGGCCTTGGTCCAACGTCCATACATAACACTTAGATTTGTTCCTGCCGTTATTTCTCTTAGTGTTTCTGACTATTGGCCACCTTAATATTGCCGGCAAATTTACATCCTTCTCTATTTGCTTGAAAAGTAGAAAGAATATTTGCTGCTTGAACTAGTCCCCCGAATGCCTCCAGTGCAGTTTCTAGGTTTTACTACAGTCCCGTGCTTAAAAATGTGTTACTTTGTCAAGTATTGTTGTGAAGTATCAGGGTTATACACGTGCTGGAATTTAGCGTGTGTTTTATGCGCGCACAGAACTCAGTCAGCTGTGGCTCAGTGGGTAGCACACTCACCTCTGAGTCAGAAGGTCAGAAGGTTGTGGGTTCAAGTACCACTCCAGAGACTTGAGCACATACATCTAAGCTAACACTCCAGTGCAGCACTGAGGGAGCGTCGCACTGTTGGAGGGGCAATACTGAGGGAGCGCTGCACTGTCAGAGGTGCTGTCTTTCGGATGAGATGTTAAATCGAGGCCCCATCAGATGAACGTAAATGATCTCATGGCACTATTTCAAAGAAGAGCAGGGGAGTTATCCCCGGTGTCCTGTCCAATATTTATCCCTCAACCAACATCACTAAAAACAGATTATCTGGTCATTATCACAGTGCTGTTTGTGGGAGCTTGCTGTGCGCAAATTGGCTGTCATATTTCCTGCATTACAACAGTGACTACATTTCAAAAATACTTCATTGGCTGCAAAGCACTTTGGACTTCCTGAGTTTGTGAAAGGCGCTATATAAATGCAAGTCTTTTTATGATAAATACATGATTGCTTATCTATTCTGCAGGTTAAAAAAAAAGGTATTGCTGCTAATTCAGCAGGTTGTGTTCAGTCAGTGCTCGGGCTGGGAGCACAAGCTCCTGTCGAAAGGATGAAGCAGCTGGTGTTGTTGGCTTGGGGAATCTTGCGTTTCTCGGGCCCCTCTCAATGATTGGTTTATATCATCTTGTCCCAAATTAAACCAGGACAGGAATATTGGCTCCTCCCATTCCTTTTTTATCAACTGAGCCCTTCGGGTCAGATCAGCTCCAGGTTGAATCCTCAGGCATGCGAAAGAAACACTTGCATTTATATAGCGCCTTCCCTCACCATCGGACATCTCAAAGCATTTTATAGCCAACTGGTAGGTAGGGTAGGGTCGGGGCACCTGAATTGTACTCAGCAGCCCCCAGGTTAGCGAGGAGAGGAATTATCCAGAGTTAATGCAGAGCCCTGGGTTGCCAATGGTTGCAGCAGTAAATGTGCAAAAGTGGATGTTGGATCAACACACAATCATGTTCAGCGGTGGTTCCCTCTGCAGTAGAATAGCCTCGGCCCACAGGTTAATAACTTGGACAATACACCAAAAAGCAACGTGGGTCCAGGGGAGCAGAGGGAAACAAAGAGCATAGTTGGGGTGTATTTATTATGATCTGACCAGCTCTTCCCAGATTGTCCTTTCCTTCCTGAACCCAGTCAGACTAAACTCAACTAAAGCAGCTAAGGCAAAGTCAGCGAGCTGAAACGTTAACTCGGTCTCCCCCTCCACAGAGGCTGCCTGGCCCGCTGAGTGTCTTTATAGAATAAACAAACAGTGCTCGCAGCATCATGTCAACTTGATCTGGTGCCAAAACACGGCAGACAAGTTTGGAGAAGGAACTGCTCAAACAATGCTCCGTATTGAGGCTGAGGGGGTGAGCCATCAGCTCAATCCGCAGTGTGGGGACAGGAATCCCAGAAAGTTCCCCTCATGGCCCAGTGCTTCTGACTGGGTTTGGGGGGGGGGGGGGGGGGGGGAAAAGAGAGACAAGGCACAGAAACCCCTCCGATTTTTGCCCATGGTCCAGCCGAGCTGCGGAGATACAGAGTGTGACAGAGAGAGAAATGTGATGAAATTGCACACACTGAGACATTGCAATGGCTCTCGCCATCCTCACCCATGGCCAGCATCCACCCTCTCCCCCCCCCCCACCGCCCCCCCCACACACACACACACACCCCTCCCCCGACACACACCCCTCCCCCGACACACACACACACCCCTCCCCCCCCCACACACACACACACCCCACCCCCCCACACACACACACACACCTCCCCACAGACACACACCCCAAACACACACCAACCCCAACAACCCGCCCCTCAACCCCACCCCCCCCCACACACACACAACCCCCACCCCACCTCACACACCTCACCCCCCAATTCCCCCCACACACACCCTCCACCGCCCAACCCCCCTCACATCCCCCCCCCACACACACACCCCCCACTTCCCCACACACACCTCCCACCCCCCCACACACACCTCCCACCCCCCCACACACACACCTCCCACCCCCCCACACACACCTCCCACCCCCCCACACACACACCTCCCACCCCCCCACACACACCGCCACACACACACCCCCCACCCTCCCACACACACACACCCCACCCACACACACCCCACCCCCCACACGCTCACCCCCCCCACACGCTCACACGCTCACCCCCCCACACACCCACCCCCCCCACACACACACCCACCCCACCCACACCCACACCCCCATCCCACACACACCCACACCCCCACCCCACACACACCCCCCACCCCACACACACTCCCCACCCCACACACACACACACACACCCCCCACCACACACACCCCCACCACACACACCCCCCACCACACACACACACACACACACACACACACACCCCACACACACACCCCCCACCCCACACACACACCCCCCCCCCATCAACACACACACCCCACCCCATACACACACACACATCCCCCCCACACACATACACCCCAAACACACACCAACCGCAACAACCCCCACAACCCCCAACCCGCCCCTCAACCCCACCCCCCACACACAACCCCCACCCCCCTCACCCCCTCCCACACACACCCCCCAACCCCTCCCACACACACCCCCCAACCCCCCACACACACACCCACACCTCCGCACACCCCAACAACCCCCAACCCGCCCCTCAACCCCACCCCCCCCACACACACACAACCCCCACCCCACCACCCCCCAACCCCCCCACACACACCCTCCACCCCCAACCCCCCCCACACACATACCTCCCCACACACACACCTCCCACCCCCCCACACACACCCCCACAACACACCCCCCCCACACACCCCACCCACACCTCTGCACACCCCAACAACCCCCAATCCGCCCCTCCACCCCCCAACCCCCCCCAACCCCCTTCACATCCCCCCCACCACACCCCCCACCCCAGCCCCCCACACCCCACCCCTCCACACACACACACACACACCCCAACCCCCCCCCCCACACACACCCCACCCCCCAACCCCACCCCCCACCCCCAATCCCACACCCAATCCCACACACCCCGCCACCCCAACCCCCCCCACCCCCCCCCACCCCAACCCCACACACACCCCCACCCCAAGCCCCACCCCAACCCACACACCCCCCCACCCCAACCCCACACACCACCCCACCCCCACACACACAGACACCCCACACACACAGACACCCCCCACACACACCCACAACCCCCCCCCACACACACCCACAACCCCCCCCCCACACACACCCACAACCCCCCCCCACACACACCCACACCCCCCCCCACACACACACCCACAACCCCCCCCCCCCCCACACACACACCCACAACCCCCCCCCCACACACACACCCACAACCCCCCCCCCCCCCACACACACACCCACACCCCCCCACACACACACACCCACATCCACAACCCCCCCCCACACACACACCCACAACCCCCCCCCCACACACACACCCACAACCCCCCCCCCACACACACACCCACAACCCCCCCCCCCCCCCACACACACCCACAACCCCCCCCCCCACACACACACCCACAACCCCCCCCCCCACACACACACCCACAACCCCCCCCCCACACACACACCCACAACCCCCCCCACACACACACACCCACAACCCCCCCCCCCCCACACACACACCCCTACCCCCCCCCCACACACACCCCTACCCCCCCCCACACACACCCCTACCCCCCCCACACACACACCCCTACCCCCCCCACACACACACCCCTACCCCCCCACACACACACACCCCTACCCCCCCCACACACACACCCCTACCCCCCCCCACACACACACCCCTACCCCCCCCACACACACACCCCTACCCCCCCCACACACACACCCCTACCCCCCCCACACACACCCCTACCCCCCCACACACACACACCCCTACCCCCCCCACACACACCCCTACCCCCCACACACACCCCTAACCCCCCACACACACCCCTAACCCCCCCACACACACACCCCTACCCCCCACACACACACCCCTACCCCCCCCCACACCCCCCCCCACACACACACACATTCCTACCCCCCCCCACACCCCCCCACACACACCCCTACCCCCCCCCACACGCACACACCCCTACCCCCCCCCCACACGCACACCCTCTTCCCCCCCCCACACGCACACCCTCTTCCCCCCCACACGCACACCCTCTTACCCCCCCCCCCCCCCACACACACCCCCTACCCCCCCACATACAAACACACCCCCACACACACACACACAGCCCCCCAACCCCCCCCCACACACACCCCCACACACACAGCCCCCCAACACCCCCCCCCACACACACACACACCCCCCACCCCCCCCACCCACACACACACCCCACCCCCACCCCCACACACACACACCCCCACCCCCCCACACACCCCCCCACACACCCCCCACACACCCCCACACACACCCCCCTACTCCCCCCACACACACACCACCATCCCCACCCCCTACTCCCCCCACACACACACTCCTACCCCCCCCCACACCCTACTCCCCCCACACACACCCCTACACCCCCCACACACACACACACACAACCCCTACCCCCCCCACACACACCCCTACCCCCCCACACACACACCCCTACCCACCCCCACACAGACCCCCCTACCCACCCCCACACAGACACCCCTACTTCCCCCCCCACACACCCCCCCCCACACACACCCCCCTACTTCCCCCCCCACACCCCCCCACCCCCCCACATACACACCCCTACCCCCCCACACACACACCCCACCCCCCCCACACACACACCCCCCACCCCCCCCACACACACACCCCCCACACACACACCCCTATCCCCCCACACACACCCCTACACCCCCCACACACACACCCCTACCCCCCCCACACACACCCCTACCCCCCCCACACACACACCCCTACCCCCCCCACACACACACACCCCTACCCCCCCCACACACACACACCCCTACCCCCCCCACACACACACACCCCTACCCCCCCCACACACACACACACACCCCTACCCCCCCCACACACACACACCCCTACCCCCCCCACACACACACCCCTACCCCCCCCCACACACACTCCCCTACCCCCCCCACACACACACCCCTACCCCCCCCACACACACACCCCTACCCCCCCCCACACACACACACACCGCCACACACAGCCCCCCAACCCCCCCCACACACACACACACCCACAACCCCCCCCACACACACACACCCACAACCCCCCCCACACACACACCCACATCCACAACCCCCCCCACACACACACCCACACCTCCCCCCCACACACACACACCCACACCTCCCCCCCACACACACACACCCACACCACCCCCCCAGACACACCCACACCACCCCCCACACACACACCCACACCACCCCCCCACACACCCACCCACACCACCCCCCCACACACCCACCCACACCACCTCCCCACACACACACCCACACCTCCCCCCCCACACACACACCCACACCCCCCCCACACACACACACACCCACACCCCCCCCCACACACACACCCACACCCCCCCCCACACACACACCCACACCCCCCCCACACACACACCCACACCCCCCCCCACACACACCCACACCCCCAACACACCCACACCCCCCCCAACACACACACACCCATCCCCCCACACACACACCCACACCCATCCCCCACACACACACCCACACCCATCCCCCCCACACACACACACACACCTCCCCCCACACACACACACACACACCCCCATGCACCCCCCCCCCACCCCCCACACACATCCCCACCACACACACATCCCCACCACACACCCCCCCCCCAGACACACACACCCCTCACCCACACCCCCACACACACAAACACCCCACCCCCCCCACACACACACACCCCACCGCCACACACCCCCACCCCCCCCACATACACACACACACCCCATCCCCCCCCCCACGCACATCCACACCACCCCCCCAGACACACACCCACACCTCCCCCACAGACCCACACGCTCACCCCCCCACACTCCCACCCCCCCCCACACACACCCCCCCCCACATACACACACCCCACCCACACACCCACACACCCCACCCACACACCCACCACACGCTCACCCCCCCCACACTC